>NW_007378278.1:0-121138 GCF_000475195.1 Diaphorina citri | reverse complement strand
CAATAATTTTTCCCCGGGAAAAAAAAAAAAAAAATCTGGTGTGAATAACACGATTTTCCTTATTATTCCGACATCCACCAGAAAAGATAAAATACCACCAACCGTTGCGCCGACTTTAACCAAACGTTTCATGTTCATCGTGTTGCCTGTTGCAAGTTGCATCCTTGTATTTTATTTAACAACTAACCGCTAACCGAGGGACCGAAGCTTGGTTTTTTTCAAGGTCACTTGAATTTCAAGTCTCTAGTACCGTTCTCGAGTGTATCTTGTTTACAGACGGACAGACACACACACACTCACATGGACCAACTGCTCAAACTTTGGATTTAGGCTCTAGGGAACACAAAACGTGCTTCGGCAAAAAAAAAAGAAAAAAAAAACATCGAAAATTTTGTGGAATACATTAGGTACTTTTTTTTTATAAAGCAAGGGTCAGAGCCCTGTTTATTTACAAGAATAAAAAATAAACAATACATAATATATGGTAAATAAGGAAACATTAGGTACTTATTTAATTCTCTTATTATAGGATAAGGAGAGTGAAAGGGACAGCAACAAAAAGAGACAGACGGAAATTTTTTTATAACATGTAGGTATTAAATAACTTGCAATATCGTCTACAATTTAGAATAAAAAAAATTGCTGGGAAATGACCGTGCGCGTGTGATTGTGCAATTTCTAAGAAGAAACCCTCTCTCTGTTTGTCATGGACAAAAAAAAACATCTTAAGGAAAATTAGCCAGTTTATTATAAACAAACCCCCTTTATAACCGCCACTGATTTTCCATTCATTTATTTATTTTTTAATCTACCAAAAAAATATGGCTCTAGGTATGTTGGTTGGCACATGGTACACTCTAATAGATATTATAATACCTAGGTATCCTATGTAGTGTTAATAAATAAAAAAAAAGTAAAAATAGGGAAAAAATAAACAAAAAATAGGTAGGTAATAATCAGTAATTATTAATTTTTATTAGCGAAGAATTAATACTAATTATTAGGTTATTAACTAATAATTAGTAATACAGTCAAGAATTTCTCGTACTTCAGCCATCAACGACCGAAGCGAATTCTAGCTTTGAGCTCGAATATTTAACCCATAGACCCCATACTCCCCATAGTTTTTTCGATTCGAACTCCCAAACGGAGGCTGATGATTTTACCAACCTCAAACCTGTAGTACGCTGTAATGGTTATCGCTTTGTACTTCGGGTCTGGAGGTTGGTGGTTCGAGTCCAAGTCAAGACATGAAATTTATCTAGTTTAATACATCTGGGGAACGATATTTGTGACAAATATTTAACTATGCTTAACAGAGTAAAAATGCATTTATATCTACTCAGTACTGATAGATAGGTTCAATTTGTTTATTAAAATTATGTATGTTGGACCTCATTGAACCTTGTAGGTGATGTCTACAATTTTACTCATACGTACCAGGTAGTTTTGTTTATATTACATATTTTGTATTCTTCCTGAGTTTGTCAGACGGTCATGGTAGGTGTCAGTTTGGTTTCTGTGCAGACGGTTGGCATATTGGTATGTGCAAGGTGGTCAATACTCCTTTCCCTACAATCATTTCTTGAAAATTTCAATTAAAAATGTGATTCTTGAAGGGACTTGTTAGTCCGACAGTTTTGACAATAAAGTGAAAGGATCCACTTGTTTTGCCTATGTTGCAGGTGAAACTGGATCACACACATGCTGTCCACTTCAATTTCCCAGCATTTGAGGCGTGCCTCAGGCCGAAGGGCTACGAGCAATGCCTAATGAAATTCGTGTGATGTTCACACGATATTTTCCCGACATTAGATTTAGTTTCATCTCCTTATCTAGCTGCAATGTAGTGTAAAAGTTAAAAGTCGAGGAATTAAGTACCACTGAAAAGTCCCTTTACTCCAGCAGTAGGCTACTACTATTATTGTGGTCAACTTCTCAAATTATATTGAGGATAAAATTCCATACCTTGGCTGGGATTGAACCCACGCCCTCCTGTTTACTAGGCGAGCACCTTGACCACTACACCACCGAGGCAGGTGGTGTTGTTTGGGCTGAGTTTGAGTTGATCCTTAAAAACATGAAAAAAAAAGTCAGCCCAATTAACTTGAAGGGTAGCGCCTGCCTTTTATAAGTTACCTACCTATATATACATATTTTTTTCTTTAAATTCCTGAGGAGGAATGGTGATAAAAAATAACAATAATCTAATAATAGCAATAATAATAATAATAATAAAAAAACCAATTAAACTAACGAGTTTTGTATTCAAATCGTTTTCGATCTGTGTATACCTACTAATACATATTTATTCAAATTATCATAACATACATATCTACATGATAATGTTATAACACCATGTGCTATAAACTACATTAAAATCATTAGATGTATCGTCTGATCTGAATGTAAATAATTATACCTAATGCTGAATCTCAATTTCTTCAATCTCCTTGTCAATGTTTTCCTTCATTTTTACTTTCCTTATCCTATAGGAAGGAAAGTTATGTAATCGGGTCAAAATTTCGATGGTCAGTTTTTAGTGCCAAAATCCGTTTTGAGGTCCCTAGAGCCTAAAACCAAGAATTTTCGATGGTCAGTTTTTAGTGCCAAAACACGTTTTGAGGTCCCTAGAGCCTAAATCCAAAGTTTCAGCCATTGGTCCGTGTGTGTGTCTGTCTGTCTTTAAACAAAATATCTCGAGAATGGTAAGAGCTAGAGACTTGAAATTTGGTATGTAGCTGTCAAGTGTGACAAGGATGCGACACGAAACCGGTTTTGGTTAAGATCGGTGCAACGGTTGGCGGCATTTTACCGCTTTTTGGCGGTTTTCGGTGTAATTTAACAATATCTTGGGAACGATATGAGCTAGAGACTTGAAATTTGGTATGTAGTTCACAAATGTGACAAGGATGCAACTCAAAACGTTTCGTTGAGATAGGTGCTGCGATTGCCGGTATTTTGACTGCTTTTTGGCGGTTTTCGACGGTTTTTTGGCGGTTTTCAGCTGTACCGACTAAACGGTTAGAGATATTGTAAAAGTTAGGGTATAAGAAGAAGAACACCCAAAATAAGCATCATTCAATAGGATAAGGAAAGTCGTGTGATGTTCACACCAGATTTTTATTATTATTATTATTATCATTATTATTGCGCAAGAAAAACATTGCCAAGATAAAATTGAGATTCTGAAGGAATAAGGTTCACCAGACATACAAAAAACTGAGAGTGATGGTTGAAGGAAAATAAACTTCGCAAGAATATTCTAATCACACTTCTTCTTCTTCTTCTTCTTCTTCTTCTTCTTCTTCTTCTTCTTCTTCTTCTTCTTCTTCTTCTTCTTCTTCTGCTTCTTCTTTTTCTTCTTCTTCTTTTTCTTCTTCTTCTTCTATTAATAACGTGTAGAGCTATAGTAGTGTAGTGCTATTACTGTTGGAAATAGTCCAAATAAACGATCGAGAAAGTCCAAACCTGCAGCAAATTGTTCTATTGCCTTCTCGCAGGAAGGTGATTAAGATTAAAAGTTGCACGTAGGGTGTCAGGTATTCCCCATAGAATCAGAAATTGATTTTTTTTTTTTCTTTGAAAAGTTTTGATAGAGAGAACTGTAACTGCTAAGGTCTTGTCGTCCCGAAAGCGAAGAAGGAAGACAGGATAGGACAAAGTCAGCTGTTCCAAGAACGAACCGTTCAGGATAAAATCCGCCTCGGGCGGAATCCGCCACATAGCGCTACCTTCCAAGCTAACTAGGCTGACTCAGAAATTGAATAAGTGCAATAGTAATGAGTTTTCTGAACAGTACATGAGTAGTGAATGTAGTGATAGAGGAATAAGATGATGCCATTGTTGTATTTTTGTGTAATACCACAGACAAATTATCTATCAATACTGTTGTCAATAGGTACTTTAAAACTATGCGGGGGTATTAATGACACATTGACAGTACCTAATAGTATACACAAGTATTGACAAAGGTTATGGATTCCGACGACCTTTTCAAAGAGAGGTAAGTATTGTCAATACCAGAAAGCTATAGGAATTGACAACACAATTATTGATTCCTACAGCCTATAAGAAGTCTTCAAAGCTATATGCCAGGTTGCCCAGCTTAAACGGTTTCATAAAAATTGATCTTGTGTGATGTGGGAGATCAGTTTGATGATTGATTACGACTAATCGATTATTACGATTACGATTAATCGATTACTCACATCAAACATATTACTAAGTAAGTACCTAGTATGTACGTATGGGAAAAACACTTGAATCTTGTACTCCTAAGCTGAGTTTCCCATCAAGGAAATGCTGCACCCAAGCCGGCCAATTATTCTAATTCGTTTGTGATGATGCTACCTACAACTCCAGATAAGACGTACATATCGTACAAACTATTGTTGTGACTAGTATGAATGAATGTGGTGTGAATGATTGGCTCTACGGTTTTCCCATTTCTTAGAGAGGGGAAAACCGTAAGGAGACTTCCTGTGTTTATGCATCTCGGAGGAGAAGTGTCTGATTACACCTATGATATTTAAAAAGTCCACACTCGTGAGAATAATTATTAAAATTGATGAGTCTACCTGCGAGTAAATGGCCCAATTGGACATAGCAGTGGCGACCATTCAGATCGAGTCACACTGAATCACTGATATAGGAGTTGGATGGAAGAGAATGTACGGAGAGAGCCGAGTGACTGGGTGCCGGCAATAATATTGAACTCTATATCAGGAAGCTCGACACTTTACTATTAGTTTAATGAATTGTGGCACCCTATCACTAATGCTGTAATGGAGGGAACAATAACTGCTAAAGTCTTATCGTCCCGAAAGCGAAGAGCGAAGGAAGACAGGCTAGGAAAAAGCGAGCCGTTCCGAGAACGAATCTTATCTGTTTAGGGTAAAGTTCGTCCCGGCCAGAAATTGACCCCCCGACCTAGCGCTTAAAAGAAATGGGGTTGGATGGAAAAGAATGCCTCCGGCGTTAAAATCCAGCTTCTTAGGTAGAATGAGTATGCCTCAGGTATTAGTCCCGCCCCTTGATATCTGCGCAAATACAAATTATAACGTCAAAATTACTTCGTGGAATAGCCCCTGATTTAAATTCAAAGGTGTTTGGTGTTTTCAAGGTTTTCTTTCACATATGAAAATGAGAATACATCGTAAATGTGTATCTTTTACCTGCTTAAGCGTTTAAGGAACAAGCTGGGCCGACGTACCAGGTAGTTTTGTTTATATTACATATTTTGTATTCTTCCTGAGTTTGTCAGACGGTCATGGTAGGTGTCAGTTTGGTTTCTGTTTTCTGTGCAGACGGTTGGCATATTGGTATGTGCAAGGTGGTCAATACTCCTTTTCCTACAATCATTTCTTGAAAATTTCAATTAAAAATGTGATTCTTGAAGGGACTTTTTAGTCCGACAGTTTTGACAATAAAGTGAAAGGATCCACTTGTTTTGCCTATGTTGCAGGTGAAACTGGATGTATCGAGGTACCCATTTCCTGGGAAGAATAAGAGTTCAGAATGCGCGATAGTTTCTCAAACACAAAAGATACAATGAATGAAAATCTCGAAGCTGCTGATGACTACAATCCTGAGAAAGATTTAAGCAACGCTAAAACAGATCCAGATAACAATAATAATATTCAGCGGTATGGAATTCGATCCGCTTGCTCTCAGATCATGGTAGCAGTGGCACAAAATTTCCTCTTGGTAGCTCTCGGCATGTCATTCGGGATGCCAACTGTGATTTTAGGAGCTTTGAGTCACAAAGTAGCGTCCAACCAAACAAGACTTGAGTCACCAGAATTGATATTGAACGACGTACAATCATCATGGATGGGAAGTATCTTATTTCTATTTCATCCACTTGGTGCTGTCATCAGCGGATATCTTGTAGAAATAATTGGTCGAAAGAAGGTCATGATTATTGTTATGCCAACTGTGATTTTAGGAGCTTTGAGTCACAAAGTAGCGTCCAACCAAACAAGACTTGAGTCACCAGAATTGATATTGAACGACGAACAATCATCATGGATGGGAAGTATCCTATTTCTATTTCATCCATTTGGTGCTGTCATCAGCGGATATCTTGTAGAAATAATTGGTCGAAAGAAGGTCATGATTATTGTGGTAGTAAATCTGTCCTGGGACAGGTTAAACCATGAACTTCAACTTTTCTGATTCAGTTTAAACCGAGTTTAAACTGACTTTGTGGCCCCGGACCTCAGAGGTTGAAAAACACTTCGACGTGCATGACCATGACACAAAAAACGACGTAAGTGACTTTTTTTTAAAATTTTACAGGAGAGAGAAAAAATGGTATTTTGACTTGAATGATAGAGAAAAAATGGTATTTTGACTTGAATGATGTTCTTTTTGATATTAATACCGAACCACAGATCACTTAAGTCAAGCAACGTTGCGCGTGGTTATTACCTGGATGAGTGACCATCTGGGGAATCCGCTTGCTGCTGGGTTCCCGGCTCCACTCAGGCTGGGTGAGGTTAAATTGAGGAGGCGGGTAGCTTGTCTCCGAATAGTGGTAAAACCCCGGTCACGAGAAGACCTAAGATTTAAAAGTGACGTTAAAGCCCTGTAACCTGTAACTACCAAACCGAACCACTAACAGTTTGGTTAAGATTTCATTTTGCCAGCCTAGTTAGCTTAGTTGGTAGTGCGTCTGACTTGTAAGCGCTAGGCCGCGGGTTCGATTCCCGCCCGGGGCGGATTTTATCCTGATGGGATAATGTTCGTTCTCGGAACGGCTGGCTTTCTCCTATCCTGTCTTCCTTCTCTCTCCGATTTCGGGACGATAAGACCCTAGAGTTACAGTTCCCTCTGTCAAACCTCTTAAAAAAAAAAAAAAAAAAAAAAAATAGAGAAGTGGTCAATGTAATCAAATTAAAATGTTCCTTCTGATATTATGTTGTTTCATAGGTACCACCTCCCTCCCAAATAAATGAGGAGGTTCAACAGACCTAAAGCACCGTTCAAACCGGTGGAAAATTGGTATAATACGTCGGTGAAACCGTCATAATAAATTGGTATATTGGTAATACCGGTATAATTTATTGGCTTGAGATGTAAAGGCAGTGTTTTCCGCCCGCCAGTACACTCGACCGTAAAACACCAGCCTTACTCACTTTACACCGCTTTTTCACTAGATCTTAGCCTTTTGCGTACAGAATCAATTTCACCAGAATCGCTCTTACGGTAGGATTCATGTCCCACATGAAACTCAAGCGTTGTTGTTACAATAATAATAATAATAATAATAATAATAATAATAATAATAAAAATAAAAATAATAATACCTGTATATAAAAAAAAAAAACAGTAAACAGTTCACATTCTATTATGGAGTTTTTTCATTCATCAATTATTCATCGTGAAAAAAAAAAAAAAAATCTGGTGTGAATAACACGATTTTCCTTATTATTCCGACATCCACCAGAAAAGATAAAATACCACCAACCGTTGCGCCGACTTTAACCAAACGTTTCGTGCTCATGCTCATCGTGTTGCAAGTTGCAGTTGCATCCTTGTATTTTATTTAACAACTAACCGCTAACCGGGGGACCGAAGCTTGGTTTTTTTCAAGGTCACTACCTCCCCTCACATGGAAGTGTGTTTGTTATGTTCATATGTATAAATGTTCACATTCTATGATGGTTTTATGGCGATAGTAAAATGTATTTTGCAAAGCGTTGTACCCAAAGAAGTTACACACGGTTTCAACTAGAGGTCAGGGTATTTTTGATATCGTGAGCAGAGCAACTTTTTTAAGTATGTAAGTACCTACGCCGCTTTTTGTTTCAAATGTGACGTAAAGTATTTTCTGTGTCTTTTGTTCTTACAGACTGGTAATTAATGTAATATCCCATTGTTTTACTTGTGTTGCAGGTGGAAGACATTGAAATTATCTGGCATCTTTATCCTGAGGAAAGTTAAGTTGAGCATGTGAGATTCCAAAAATGGACAAATCCCAGAATAGTGCCAATGGTAGTTCAAAAGTAGATTTAATTAAAGATGAAAGTGAATCAGAGAACACAGTGCGGTATGGAAACCGATCTGCCAGCTCACAAATCATGGTCGCCGTGGCACAAAACTTTCTCTTGGTGGCGGTGGGAATGGCTTTTGGGATGCCCACAATGATTTTAGGAGCCTTAAACTACAAAACAGCAACAAACCAAACTAAACTTGAGTCCCCAGATTTGATCCTGGATGATGAACAATCGTCATGGTTGGGAAGTATCCTCTATTTATTTCATCCAGTTGGTGCTGTCATCAGCGGATATCTTGTAGATTTAATAGGTCGAAAGACAGTCATGATAATTGTATGTGTACCTTTCTTTTTAGGGTGGATGTTTTTATATTTTGCCGAGTCCGTACTTATAATTATGATGGGAACTATTTCAATGGGTATTGGAATAGGTTTTTGTCAAGGACCAATCATTTCCTATTTGGGAGAAGTATGTGAACCACGAATCAGGGGATCATTGACTTTAATATCCGGGGTAGCTGGTAGTAAGGGAATAGTTGTTATATACCTTGTGAATGCTTTTGCAGATTGGAGAACGACATCTTTGATAAGTTCAATCTTTCCTTTGCTTGCCATAGTCATGTTACTATTTCTACCTGAATCTCCGATTTGGTTAATTTCTAAAGGTAGACTGACTGAAGCTGAACAATCTTTAAGATGGCTTCGAGGTTGGAGTAAAAAAGACAAAGTTCGGGTAGAGTTTGATCAAATAGTTAAAAATATGGCAAAATCTAAAGAAGAGAATGAAAATAATTCAATTAAAGACAAGTCCAAGATCGACAAATTTTTGGATGAACTAAAATACTTCAAAAGACAAGAAGTCCTTCGACCATTTAGTATGATGATGATATTATTTGTCATTACTGTGCTTGGCTCCTCCATACCAATGAGACCATATTTCATCGAAGTATTTCTTACCTTTGGACTCCCTATCAAGTCGGAATGGGTTCTGATATTAACAGGTGTTCTAGCTATCACTGGGTCTTTGATAAGTTGTTTTACTGTTAACAAGTTTGGTAAAAGACCGATGGCGTTATGGAGCATTGCTATATGTTTTATATCCACTTTGATGCTAGCCATCTGTGCTATGAACTTACATTGGCCTGGCTGGATTCCTCTGACGTTTTTCTGTATATCTTTCTGGATATCTCGTTATGGAATGATATCCCTACCATGGATGTTATTGTCCGAAATTTTCCCGATTCCAATCCGTGGTTTAGCATGTGGAGTTTGTGCAGCTCTTAATTCCATCATTAGTTTCCTTGCCACCAAAACCTATGTCAATACACATGCTTGGTTTGGCCTTCATGGTACTTTGTGTTTCTATAGTTTTGTAGCTGGTGTAGGATTTGTTTACATGTATTTTTATCTACCAGAAACAGAAGACAGAACGTTACAGGAAATTACAGATTTCTTTTTAGGTAACGGTACCGCTCGGGACTTTAAAAGACCAAAGACCAAAAGAAAAAATAAGGAAATAGACATATTTACAGTTGAAGAAGCCTCTGAAACCAAGTTATGAGTTTGACTGCCAGTAAGAACTCGGGATTGTCATAAACCCGAATTTTATATCAGGACTTCTAGTCGCTTTCTACTTGCTGTTACTGTAATTTATACGTATGTGGTCTTAGATTGGGATTGCTGTCAGTAAAAATAAGGAAATAGACATATTTACAGTTGAAGAAGCCTCTGAAACCAAGTTATGAGTTTGACTGCCAGTAAGAACTCGGGATTGTCAAAAACCCGAATTTTATATCAGGACTTCTAGTCGCTTTCTACTTGTTGTTACTATAATTTATACGTATGTGGTCTTAGATTGGGATTGACTTGAAGTGTTCCATATTCTTTCAATTTATTCAATCTGTCTCTTTTACTTTTCTTTTGTAAATATATCTACTCGTATAGATATTTTACCATTGTACCTAATTTGTGTAATAAATGTCCGTTATCTCCTATATTTTTAAAGTAATTCTTTTTATTTCTTGATTCCAAATTTTGAGCTTCTTCTAACGCGATCCGTTGAAAGAAATAATCCAACCATTAATCTTTCTATCGATGTTAGCCAGTAACCCTCATGCTGATGTTGACCACTTTAAACAATCAGTACGAACAATCTTCGTGACCGAATGGGTATCACACTAGGCTAGCACTGTAGAGGTAGGTACCGGGTTCAATACCAGTAGATACCTAGGTATAACTATATTGTTTTTCCTTTCGGGATATGGTTGGAATTTCTCTAGGATAGTGATTACCCTTGTGAGGAATTTTTCTAGGACAGCGATTACCATAATTATGTAGCTAGGTACGAGTAGTTTGAATTTGTAGCAATATACACTGATTTATTTAAATTTAATGAGCATTCCACTTGAATCACTGATACACCGGCGCCAACCATCCGATTGAAAATCTTACATTGAAATGATAAAGATAAGATACGATAAGATTTGAAGTAGGTAGATATTTGTATTGTATATATAGTAGTAAATCTGTCCTGGGACAGGTTAAACCATGAACTTCAACTTTTCTGATTCAGTTTAAACCGAGTTTAAACTGACTTTGTGGCCCAGGACCTCAGAGGTTGAAAAACACTTCGACGTGCATGACCATGACACAAAAAACGACGTAAGTGACTTTTTTTTAAAATTTTACAGGAGAGAGAAAAAATGGTATTTTGACTTGAATGATAGAGAAAAAATGTTGTTGTTGTTGATGTTTTTAAAGGTAGGTAAGCTATAAAGGTAGGTTGGAAGTAGCAATGACACACTACGCAGACTTAGTGCCTTTCCATTAGTGTACATTTAATTTTAATGTAGGCCGTGTGTCATGCCATTAGGACTAGTACACTCGAAGGTAGGTGGGTTAGGTAGGTCACAAAAAGTATTGGGATACCTATAGAATATACCTAGTTATAGATTGATAATAATGTTTCTACCAATGCCTACTTCCCAAGTACCTATACGTAACATTATCTCACAACTATTAAGTGGATATTATTACAACTTATTATCGCACTTTTAAAAGTTAGTTAGCTTAGTTGGTAGTGCGTCTGCCTTGTAAGCGCTAGGCCGCGGGTTCGATTCCCGCCCGGGGCGGATTTTATCCTGATGGGATAATGTTCGTTCTCGGAACGGCTGGCTTTCTCCTATCCTGTCTTCCTTCTCTCTTCAATTTCGGGACGATAAGACCATAGCAGTTACAGTTCCCTCTGTCAAACCTCTTAAAAAAAAAGATTTCATTTTAGATTAGTTTGTTCTAATTAACGCCCACCAATTTCATGAAACTATGCAATGTGCTGTGCAATATAAAGACGAAGCTAATCCTGTTCATAAAACGCCTGAGATTTATGATAAACCTTGGAGGAAGAAGAAATCAGCTCCATGGATTAAACATAAAGAGTTTCATTCACTCAAGCCTAGAAGGTATGTACTTAACCACACATGGCCTTGATGGATAGCGCATAGTTAAATAAAAATAAAACTAGTACAGTAACCCCTATTTATGTACTTCATTGACATAAACAAGCTATGTGTATAAATATTTTAGTGTAAGTAGGTAGGTAGATATGTACATCTTCGTAATTTACCGGCAGCCGGCCTATTCTTATGAACACCTAACAACTGATGTAGTTATGCAATGTGCTGAGCCCTAATCACCTAATAACAAAGAAGGTATTTCATTTTTCAATCACGAAAACCTTTGAACCAATCAGAAGGCGCTTTTATGAAGTTGTCTTTACAGTGTCGCACAAATTGAACCGGTTATATTCTAAAGATTTGAAAAGGAAGATTCGATGATGTACTGATTTGGCCACACTGTACTTGAGAGTCGGTTGGGCTTCACATTTTTTTTTTTTTTTCAAGACTCCTATCCTGTCTTCCTTCTCTCTTCGATTTCGGGACGATAAGACCTTAGCAGTTACAGTTCCCTCTGTCAAACCTCGTAAAAAAAAAGGTTTTTAGTAACGGAGGCTTTAACCTAAAGTCGGCGAAATGCTAAGGTTGCTATAATGACGGAGGTATCCTCAATTCGGCGACAAGCTACCCGTCTCCTTACATTAACCTCACCCAGCCTGAGTGAGGCCGGGAAAAGCCAGCAGCTCGATCGCCCAACTGGTCACCAATCCGGATACTAACCACGCGCAATGTTGCTCAGTGATCCACCGAGAACTGTTGTTAACTGTTTCCAACGTTCCATCATCGCTGGATTTACAATACGAAAACTGCGGTGTTTTCTACGTTCTATCATCGCTGGATTTACAATACAAAGGAACCAGGTATTATTGTGACTGTGACGTACATTTCTCACCGGACACACCCTGTATATTTTGTGCCCTAAGAGGCGGGAGGGGGGCAGTTGCGGGTCACACAGAGGGGCACATAGTAATTAAAAAGTAACTCGCGCGTATAATGGGATATACAGAGGGTTTGATGGGTTAGTCATGTAGAGTTAGTTCATAATATACCCTTTCAAGTTAGCTTGGAGGGGCGCCTGCCTTGTAAGCGCTAGCTCTCGGGTTCGATTCCCGCCTTGGGCGAAATTTATCCCAAACAGACGAGGTTCGTTCTCGAAACGGCTGGATTTTTCCCATTCTGTCTTCTATATATCTTTTTTTCTATTTTGGGATGGTATTTTGTTATCCAGTCCATCTATCAAAAAAAATAATAATAATAAATAAATAAATAAAATTAATAGGTAATACAGAATTCAGTCGTGATTTTCGTTTAACTCGTTTCCCCTATTTTCATGGTCAATATTTTTCTCCATGAAAGACTGAGTAGAGGGCTTGTCGGCATGTCTTTTCCATGAGAATAGGTACATTTCCTATCACATTGAAGCTGTAAAAGGGAAATCGACCAAAAGGCGAAAAAGGGAATTTCGATGATATAAAAACAACCTCATAGGAAGTAGGTAAGAAAGAATAAAATGGGTTTTTTCTTCCACCCCCTGATATAAAATGATGCCCAATGGACAGGAAATGAATTCCTGTACAAAGACAAGTAACTTTACTATATCAATGTTATTGCTTATTGCACTGCATTCAAACATGTGTTGGAAGAATTGGAAGGGTGAGATAGATGGCTATTCCAATATGTGGTGGGCTAGTGAGGATGTTTTCTATGGTCAAACGAAGCAAATTCAACGTTTAATCTTCAGAACGGACATGGAAAACAAAACAAAATTTGTTGACCTATAACTCTCAAACGGTTGGTACGAAATTCGGCAAATTTGTTCCGACACCTAAAGGAAAGATCATTTTACAACTAAGTACAGCCCTGGTTCACTGAACTACTAATTCAGAATCTCGATGGTCCCTGTGCCACGCTTCGTCCCGCCCAGACTGTACACATCACCTGTATTTTCCTATCTTTTTTTTTTTCTCTCTTCCCAGTCAGTCGCACGATTTTCTACTTTTCTCACTTAAACAGTTGCATTTTCTTTATTTGTTTTCACCTCCTTCTTTCTTCTTCATCATCTTCTTCTTTTTCTTTATCTTCTTCTTTTGCTTCATCTTCTTCTTCTTCTTCTTTGTTCCTTCCCCCCCTTTTTTTCTTTTCTTTCCCCCGTTTTTTTCCTGGGAAACGCCATGAATATTTGAATCGTGTAATGACATCAACACGACTATGGCGCGAATGCTATACTGTGCATTTGATATGGATCTTTGCATTAGCTTTTCTTCGTCTCCTTCCTACCATTTCTTCCTCTGCTATATTATTCCTTTCTCCACGGATTTACTATCGAAGAAAAGGGGCATATAAAAAAGAGGACGAGGGGAACAAGCCGTCTTAAAAATCAAGAAATACTCTTTGAATTCCAAGTTTAGAACTTGGATCTAAGGCGAGACGCACCATTTATGCTAAGCACTGAAGGTGTTTTTTTTCTTCTTCTTCTTCTTCTTCTTCTTCTTCTTCTTCTTCTTCTTCCTTTCAAGGGAATTTAGCTAAAAAGTACTCTGGTTCATAGTTAGTTACCTATTAGTAAACACATACATAGATGCAAGGTGAGAGAAAGAAAAAAAAAGTAAAACTAAAAAAAAGAGTTAAAAGTTGAAAACATTATGAAAAAATACAAGGAAGCACTATGCATAGTAAAAGGGAGGGAGAAAAGGAAAGGGGAAGAAAAGAGAAAGAGGGGAAGGGCAAGGAGGAAGTATAAAAGGTAACAGTATAATAAGAGAGGAGAATTGGGGAGAGAGAAAGGAGAAAAAGTGCCAGGGAAAAAAATGAGAGGTAAGGGAAAAAGGAGAAGGGAAAACAAGAGGAAAAGAAGAGAAAGTGCAGGGAAAAAATTCAGAAGTAAGGGAACAAGCTGGGTCCGTCCCTCCGGGAATTTTTTAGCCCGTAGTTTATTCGATCGTGATTAGAGAAAATCAGCACCTTATGTACCTACCTAATTTGTTTAATATTCAGTTTATTATTATTCTTGATTTGATTTTTTGATTTTACTTTCATGATGTAATGATTTAAAATCAAGACTAGAGCCCGTTCTCCCTTTATTCCCAGTATAATGTTGAAGTCACCCATCCATTTATTGGCCTTTTTCGGCGTAGCTTAACACAGGTGACGCTAAAACCGGTCGACTGAAGTTATATGAGTTCATAGGTCGTCGCGACAAATTTCAAGATCAGGGCTCATTTGTGTGAGAAAATGTGAAAAAAATCCCCCAAAAAACGATGTTTTCTATGGTCAAACGAAGCAAATTCAACGTTTAATCTTCAGAACGGACATGGAAAACAAAACAAAATTTGTTGACCTATAACCTATAACTGTCAAACGGTTGGTACGAAATTCGGCAAATTTGTTCCGACACCTAAAGGAAAGATCATTTTGCAACTAAGTACAGCATGATCCCTGTGCCACGCTCCGTCCCGCCCAGTCTGTACACATCACCTGTACATCCCAATGTCCCCATATCTGTATATTTTACCTCAACTCTACTTACTCCACACATGGAAAGGTATTTTCAGAGTGACGGTGCAGCGGTGAAGGCAATAAGTTGGCTTAATTTGAATTGAAATCCCTTCAGCTGGGAAACATATACCTAGGAGGAGGAGGAGGAGGAGGAGGAGGAGGAAGAAGAGGGGGAGGAGGAAAAGGAGGAAGAGGAGGAGGAAGAGGATTTATCTTCCACTTTTTTAATATGAGGGAATCGAAAGGTCGAGCACAAAGTTTTCTCTATTTTCTCCTTTTTTTCGTTTGCAAAACGAGAAGAAAAAATGAATCAAATAGAGCAGTGATTCCCACCCTGAGCGCCACGAAGGACTTCGAGGCCCCCTGGAAGAGCACAATAAAGCAATAAACTATCGTAAAGGGCCGCGGTCTGCCTTCACAATTGGAAAAAAAGGTCCAATTGAAAAGGGGACCCACTGAACTAGACCGTACCACCGTCGAAAGGTGGTATCTTGCTGGAACTTGGAGCTGAATTCAGAAAATTACTATCAGCAAATAAATCAGAAACATATCAGAAACTCTTCCTCTAAGCTCTTAGTTATTCATAAGGTTCCCATACTTTTTAACCGCAGAGACGAAGAATAAGAAAAAGAAAAAGGAGGACAAGAAAAAGGAAGAGGAGGAGGAGGAGGAGGAGGAGGAAAAAAAGCTCCTTTAAAAACCAAATAAATAAATATCAAAAAGCTGTGACGGTATGACGGTATTAAAACTTGAAAATCCCAGCAAATGCCAACCCAACATTGGAAAGAGGGAAAGAGGGAAAGAGGGAGAAAGAGAGAGAGAGAGAGAGCGAGAGAGAGAGATAGTGAAGAGATACGTTCCCTCCTTATTCCTCCTCCCTCCCTCTCTCTCTCACTCCCTCTCCCACCTCATATCATGTGGTGGGGGGGGGGGGGGGATTTTTTTTTTACGGTCGAACGAAAGTTTCAACTCCACAACTGACATGGAGAAATAAAACAAAGTTTGTTGCCCTATAACTCTCAAACGGTTGGTCGGATTTTGACGAAATTTGGCACTCTTGTTAGACACCTAAAGGAAAGGTCATTTTGGAACTAAATACGGGCCCTGGCTCACTAAACTACCAGTTATTCAGAAGCTCGACAGTACTTCGTCAAACCAAGTCACCTATACACGTCATCTGTGCATCCCAGTGTCCCCATATCTGTATATTTTACCTCAACTCCACACATAGGAAGGTATTTGAACTGTACTACCCAGTTATTCAGAATCTGGTGCCTGTGATTCGTCTCACCAAGTCACCTATACACATCATCTGTGCATCCCAATGTCCCCATATTTGTAATATTTTACCTCAACCCCACACATAGGTAGAGGTATTTCCAGAGTGACTGCGGTGAAGGCAATAAGTTGGCTTAATTTGAATTGAAGTGCCTTCAGCTGGAAAACATATTGCGAGGCGGAGGAGGAGGAATCAACGCCCTCTTTATTAATACATATCAGGGAATCAAAAGGTCGGCCACAAAGTTTTCTCTTTTTTTTTTTTTTTCGTTCGCAAAAAGAGACAAAAATGAATCAAATAGAACAGTGATTCCCAACCTGAGCGCCACGAAGGACATTTAGGCCTCCTGGAAGATCACAATAAACTATCGTAAAAGCCCGCGGTCTACCTTCACAATTGGAAAAAAAAGGTCCAATTGAAAAGGGGACCCACTGAACTAGACCGTACCACCGTCGAAAGGTGGTATCTTGTTGGAACTTGGAGCTGAATTCAGAAAATTACTATCAGCAAATAAATCAGAAACATATCAGAAACTCTTCCTCTAAGCTCTTACTTATTCATAAGGTTCCCATACTTTTTAACCGCAGAGACGAAGAAAAAGAAAAAGGATGACAAGAAAAAGGAAGAGGAAGAAGAGGAGGTGGAGGAGGAGGAAAAAAAGCTCCTTTAAAAACCAAATAAATAAATATCAAAAAGCTGTGACGGTATTAAAACTTGAAAATCCCAGCAAATGCCAACCCAACATTGGAAAGAGGGAAAGAGAAAGAGAGAGAGAGAGAGGGAGAGAGAGAAGAGGGAGGGATAGTGAAGAGATACGAGAAATATTTCTCACTCCCTCTCCCACCCCATATCTCTCTCTCTCCCTCTCTCCCACTTTTCATCACTTCTAACTTCATAAAAGTAAAATTGCAACAACCCATCTTTTAATAGAGAAGTGTAAAAAAATAAACCACAGATTTATATCATTTACTTTTCATATAGAAAGTGTTCTCAAGCATACAAACATACCGGGTGTCGTTGCAAACAGGTTCTGTAGATAATTTCACAAAGAGATATGCAGTACAGGGGTGTATTGGGTATTGCATATCTTTGGTTGAAGATCAAAATTTGGGAGATAGGTATGGCATTGGAAACGTCAAGGAAATGTACGCCCAAAAGTATGTTATCCTCAACCCTAAAATAATACCAAAATTATAAAAACAATTTGATTTTTTATTTATTTATTTTTTTTTACTCCGAATTACCTAGATCGAGTCAAGGCTTTGAAAACGATTATTTTCTTTATGCAATTTTCAGGTAGGAAAGGAGGCAGTGGAATTTTTTTTTTTTTTTTTTTTTTTTTTTTTTTTTGAATTTTCAGGGAGGGAAGGGGGGGGTGGATTTTTTTTTTTTTTTTTTTTTTTTTTTTAGTTACCAACATAGGTATATATTTACTTGGAATAATACTTGGCAATGTTCCATTTCCCTATTTCCACCATTACCATCGTGAAAATTGGGAAATTAAAAAAACGACTCAATTTTACTCAATTTCAGACACATTTTATGAATGAACACGATTTTCCTGTAACACACCACCAGTGGAGTCATCCTGTAAGGCCCCCCCCTCCCTCTCTCTCTCTCTCTCTCTCTCTCTCTCTCTCTCTCTCTCTCTCTCTCTCTCTCTCTCTCTCTCTCTAATACTGTAATGTTCAGTTTTCTAATTTTCCTCTTTCTCCTTCGATTCTACTGTGCCATCTTCTGTTGTCTGTTTATTTCTTTTATGTCTTTCTTTACCCCTTTCTCTCTTAGTCTAGCTCTAAATACGAGAAGGAGAAAGAGGAGCTTAAGGCAATACCTAATACATATTTTACACCACATAAACTTTAAGATTTTCATTTTATCACCAAGCGAGAAGAAATAGAAAACTAAAGATAGGGGAGGGAATGGAGTGAGGGGGAAGGAATGAGAAGAAAGGAGAGGTTCGCTATTTCCCCTCTAACGCCATATTATATCACACTCATACAGGTTGACAGCGAGCAGAGGGGAGGGAAAGTAAGGAGAGAGGAGGGGAAAGGAATGAGAGGAATGGGTAGAAAGGAAAGGAGGGGAGGTTCGCTATTTCCCCTCTTCCGCCATATTATATCACACTCATACAGGTTGACAGCGAGCAGAGGGGAGGGAAAGTAAGGAGAGAGGAGAGGGAAGGATTGAGACGGGAGGGGGAGAAGGAATGAGAGGAGGGGAGAGACTCGCTATTTCCCCTCTTACGCCACATTATATTACGCTCATACCGGTTGACACCGAATGTCTTGGCAACACTGGAAAATACCTTTCGGTTAATCCTGAACAGCACCCGAAAATCCTGATATGTAAATGGGCAATTTGGCACATTCACTAAAGATCAACTGTTCCTGTAGTTTATACCTATACGATATGTCAATTTTGGTGTCTACGTTTTTTTCCCCCTTCTTCTTCTTCTTCTTCTTCTTCAAGTTTCTTCCTTTCTATATCCCCCTCTCTCTTCCTCTTTTTTTTTCTCGCCCTCTTCTTTATTTCTCATTCTGAATCAGGGAACCGACCATCTATTTTCGCTCTAAAGACCATTTGCATTCAATTTCTACATTGATATTTTATCTCGTCATAAAATTCTTTGAAGAAATACAGAGCTCTTGTCCAGGTCTTGAAAAAATATAATCCTCAATGACTATGGCGCGAATGCTATACTGTGCATTTGATATGGATCTTTGCATTAGCTTTTCTTCGTCTCCTTCCTACCATTTCTTCCTCTGCCATATTATTCCTTTCAACACAGATTTACTATCGAAGAGAAGGGGCATATAAAAGAGAGGACGAGGGGAACAAGCCGCCTTAAAAAAATCAAGAAATACTCTTTGAATTCCAAGTTTGGAACTTGGATCTAAGGCGCGACGCACCATTTATGCTAAGCACTGAAGGTGTTTTTTTTTTCTTCTTCTTCTTTTTCTTCTTCTTCTTTTCAAGGGAATTTAGCTAAAAAGTACTCTGGTTCATAGTTAGTTACCTATTAGTAAATACCTACATAGATGCAAGGTGAGAGAGAGAAAAAAAAAGTAAAACTAAAAAAAGAGTTAAAAGTTGAAAACATTATGAAAAAATACGAGGAAGCACTATGTATAATAAAAGGGAGGGAGAAAAGGAAAGGGGAAGAGGAGAGAAAGAGGGGAAGGGCAAGGAGGAAGTATAAAAGGTAACAGTATAATAAGAGAGGAGATATAGGGGAGAGAGAAAGGAGAAAAAGTGCCAGGAAAAAAAATGAGAGGTAAGGGAAAAAGGAGAAGGGAAAACAAGAGGAAAAGAAGAGAAAGTGCAGGGAAAAAATTCAGAAGAAAAGCTGGGTCCGTCCCTCCAGGGATTTTTAAGCCCGTAGTTTATTCGATCGTGATTAGAGAAAATCAGTACCTATGTATGTACCTACTTATCTGTTTAATATTCAGTTTATTATTATTATTCTTGATTTGATTTTTTGATTTTACTTTCATGAAATCATGATGTAATGATTTAAAATCAAGACTAGAGCCCGTTCTCCCTTTATTCCCAGTATAATGTTGAAGTCACCCATCCATTTATTGGCCTTTTTCGGCGTAGCTTAACACAGGTGACGCTAAAACCGGTCGACTGAAGTTATGAGTTCATAGGTCGTCGCGACAAATTTCAAGATCAGGGCTCATTTGTGTGAGAAAATGTGAAAAAAAAATCCCCCCCCCAAAAAAAAACAGTTTTTTGGTGTTCTGGACAAAATTTGCACCACCACTTTCGTGTTCCTGGTAAAAAAGACCCTTAATTTAGAAGTTTATTATCAGTACTGGTTTGATTTTTGATTTAACTTTCATGTAATGATTTAAAATCAAGACTAGAGCCCGTTCTCCCTTTATTCCCAGTATAATGTTGAAGTCACTCATCCATTTATTGGCCTTTTTCGGCGTAGCTTAACACAGGTGACGCTAAAACCGGTCTTAAATTAACGACTGAAGTGTCCTGGTAAAAAGACCTTTAATTTGATATATAGGTCGACCAGGTTTGGATAAGTCCTACTATGGGGACAGACAGACAGAGTCGACCAGGTTTGGATAAGTCCTTCTATGGGGACAGACAGACAGAGTGACGACACCGAAGCGAATACAATAGCCCGTCCACTATACCTTGTTTTATTACTATCGTAATAATAAAGGAAGGACGGACTAAAAAGGGAATGAGAGTCAACTTCATGGAGTTAAACTCTCGGGGGATCTCATTTTCATTTTTTTTTTTCCTTCTCTCCCTCGCAGTTACTTCCCAGTTTGAGAAAGAAGAAGTGGACAAAGATATGCACGAAACTCGAGACAGGTAGGAAAGAAGAAGAAAAGGAAAAAGGACACAAATGTGAAAAAAAAAGACGAAGAAGAAGAAGAAGAAGAAGAAGAAGAAGAAGAAGAAGAAGAAAGGAGTAGAAGCAGGTGTGGATGACGAAAAGTCATTTTTTTTTTTCCTTCTCTCCCTCGCAGTTACTTCCCAGTTTGAGAAAGAAGAAGTGGACAAAGATATGCACGAAACTCGAGACAAGTAGGAAAGAAGAAGAAAAGGAAAAAGGACACAAATGTGAAAAAAAAAGACGAAGAAGAAGAAGAAAGGAGTAGAAGTAGGTGTGGATGACGAAAAAGCAGAAGAAGATGAGAAAGGAAAGGAGAATCATGAAGAAGAACAAGAAGAAAGGGACACATATTAAAATAATAATAAAAAAAGAACACATAAAACACAACAAGAAGCAAGAGAGTAAGGGAAATATTACCAAAAGCAAACTTCGAGGAAGGGTAAAATAAGAGCACCACCATTTTCGTGTTCCTGGTAAAAAGACCTTTAATTTGATATATAGGTCGAACAGGTTTGGATAAGTCCTTCTATGGGGACAGAGTGACAGACAGACGACACCGAAGCGAATACAATAACCCGTCCTCTATACCTTGTTTTATTACTATCGTAATAATAAAGGAAGGACGGGCTAAAAAGGGAATGAGAGTCAACTTCATGGAGTTAAATTCTCGGGGGATCTCATTTTCATTTTTTATTTTCCTTCTCTCCCTCGGAGTTACTTCCCAGTTTGAGAAAGAAGAAGTGGACAAAGATATGCACGAAACTCGAGACAGGTAGGAAAGAAGAAAAAAAGGAAAAAGGACACAAATGTGGAGCAAAAAGACGAAGAAGAAGAAGAAAGGAGTAGAAGCAGGTGTGGACGAAGAAAAAGCAGAAGAAGATGAGAAAGGAAAGGAGAATCATGAAGAAGGAAAAAGGGAAATATTACCAAAAGCAAAATTTGAGAAGGGGGGGAAAATAAGAGAAGAACAATACATGATCAAAACCTGAACGTGAACATCGAAAAAGGACATAAGTGCACTGTGATCTCCTATTCAAGGAATGGGATAAGCAAATCTGATTGGTTTATCTGAAACATTTTACCCAATCAGATTAGGTACCTCCTTGGTCCAAGAGAACCATACTGAAACTCTGTGCAAACCTATACTTGGAGGGTAATATGCCTGCTAAGTAACGGCCAGGTCGCGGGTTCGATTCCCGCCCAGGGCGAACTCAGATTGTGGACCTGGTCATAACTAAATTAATAAAAAGTAAAATCGAAAAGGCAGAAGAAGATGAGAAAGGAAAGGAGAATCATGAAGAAGAACAAGAAGAAAGGGACACATATTAAAATAATAATAAAAAAAAGAACACATAAAACACAACAAGAAGCAAGAGAGTAAAGGGGAATATTACCAAAAGCAAACTTCGAGGAAGGGTAAAATAAGAAAAGAACAATACATGATCAAAACCTGAACGTGAACATCGAAAAAGGACATAAGTGCACTGTGGGCTCCTATTCAAGGAGTGGGATAAGCAAAATCTGATTGGTTTACCCAAAACATTTTACCCAATCAGATCAGGTACCTCCTTAGTCCAAGAGAACCATACTGAAACTCTTTGCAAACCTATAGTTAACTTGGAGGGTAATATGCCTGCTTAGTAACGGCCAGGTCACGGGTTCGATTCCCGCCCAGGGCGAACTCAGATTGTGGACCTGGTCATAACTAAATTAATAAAACGTAAAATTGAGCAAACTCTGTGCAATTCCTCATACAAAGCGCATCCCATTTAATGTGTTTACTCAGATTTTTTTATATTTTGTTGAAAATTATACTGATATTATTTTCTTCTTCTTTTTTAATGATTCCCAAATTTGTAATTCCGTTATAATTTGAGTAATTTTTATTTGCAAGTTTCTCCCATTTTCTTCCCCCTCTCTCTTCTTCTAATCTTTCCCTCTCTCTCTCTCTCTCTCTCTCTCTCTCTCTCTCTCTCTCTCTCTCTCTCTCTCTCTCTCTCTCTCTCTCTCTCATTCTCTCTTTCTCCCAGTCTCTCTCTCTCGCTCATATTTTTCCCTATTTTTCCACTTTAGCGCTTTTTTGCCCTTATTTTTAGCGCTTTTTTCCCCTTATTTATTTATTCAGACTACTTTTGCTACTCAAGTAAATATACCAAAGGTACTTACTACCTACGTACCTACCTATATGGCCACATATCTGCTGAAGTCTCAAAAGTTATTCTATACCTAGATATGTATGGACGGTTTTTGAAATATGAACTGGTTAATACCCATTCAATATGCATTGATAAAATCAGCGAGAGAGGGAGGGAGAGAAAGAGAAATAAAGAGATCGAAAAAGAAGAGAGAAAGTTGACAATGTTAAGAAAGAATAGAAAGAGGGAGAAAAGTAAAAGGGAGAAAGAGACCGAGAAAGATAGGAATTAATAAAATAAAAACGTAGGAGAGAGAAAGAAAGGGAGAGGGAGAGTGAGAGAGAGAGAAAGAGAGAGAGGGAGAAAGAGAGAGAGGGAGGGAGAAAGAGGGAGGGAGGAAAAGAGAGAGAGAGAGAGAGAGAGATTATTGATCACATACAAAAGTTGCTTGAAACATTTAATTTCTTTTATCAGGGTCACTTCAGCTACAGGCTATCCTCCAAAACCCCACACAAGAGTACATTAATTTGTAAGTTGGAGACAATTTTATTGATCACATACAAGACTTGGTTCAGGGTCCCTATGCAGAGACGGACAGAATCCATCTGGGAGGATTGGATTCGTAACTGAGAGGACTCCAGTTCGAATCCTTGCAGAGAAAAGTCGAGTTTCTTTTATGCTTACTGATAACTTTTTTCTCTAAAATATGGAAGAAAAAAAAAACTTCCTACAAACCTTAGCCTTAGACCAGAAAAATAGCTAACGTTAAATGAACTTCCTGACAAAAAATTCAAATTCTCTGCATACGGACCTTAGACCAGTAAAAATAGCTAAAAGCTAAAACTAAGAAAGAAAATTTGTGCATAACTTACCGCCATCAGCAAGGACGAGTGCAGCCTGCAGGGCCAGGCATGTCAGGATGGCCAAGGGCCAAACCAGGGGCGACATTGTGAGAGGTCACCTAGGGGACAAACGGGCATTCAAAGGAGAGGAGAAAGGATCAGGAAGGAGGAGAGGGAGGAGAGAGAAAATCAAATTAGTAATGGTGGCACAAAGAATTTTGGGCCTGAATACAAATACCTGGGGTTGTCGGCGATGGGTTTGCAATATGATTTTTTTGCAAACTGAATATTTTTATTTATTAGACTTTTTTGAAACTTTTGTTATCTGTTGATTTTTGTGTCACACTTTTTAATAAACATTCAAGAGACCTGTGGTTAGGTTAGTTATCAACTTATCACCATTTTTGAAAACTGATTTATTTTTGATATTGATTAGTCAAAGCACTCGCGATTCATTTTTTGACTTTTATGAGGCCATATGAATTATAATTCACCCCCTCCCATTTCCACCTAACCTACTCTTTTTTTATTATATTCTCTTCCTCCTTTCCTTTTTCTGTCCCTCCTTTTCCCTCTTCCTTCCTTTCTTTCTCTCTCTCTCCCTTTCTCTCTCTTACTACTTTTTCTGCCTTCCTCCTTTACTTTAAAGAATTTTCACTTTTTACTTTCCTCTGCGAAAGACTTCATTGGACTTTCTAATCTTTCTATACAAAGCTTCTTTATAACGCGCGTAAAAAATCCCGTCGTAAAAAAAATGGAATGTAAAAAATGGCTCATGAATCTCATGATGTTAGAGATTCTTGCTTTCTTGGAGGTTGATCGAAAAAATTTGCCGAAAGTTAGTTAAAAATTTAACCTTGATCATTTTGCATTTACCTACATATTACTTATGTACCTACTTGGTTTGTTGGTTTGAAAATCGATGAGTGGTTTGATCCGAAATAACTCTCGAACGGTTGCTCTGGTTTAAAAAACTTTGGTGCCCATCTTCAGCTCCATTTTTCAATGATAAGTTTTGCCAAAGGCCGGGAGTCGAACCCACGACTTAGCGCTCACAAGAAAAGGCTGACAATTCTAACACTTCATCAAACCACTAATAATATTGAACAAACTGTTTTCATTGTGTTTACCTACCTATAAAAATTCACAGAAGTCCAACTTTTAGCAATTACATTAAAAGATAATAATAATCCATCCAGAATAGAAAAATGACAGGAGAGAGAGAGAGAGAGAGAGAGGCGAAGTTTACCCATAATACCTAGAATGGGACAGCAAAATGGGACAGAAAGAATATTTACAGAAAAAAATCCCTCTCACCCTAAAAAAAAGGTCACATTTATTTACCTTCGCAGGAATATAAAAATTATAGTTTCCCTTCCGCCCCCATTTTGTCCCTTCATTTCTTCTTTATCCCTCCCTTCAACTCTCAAAAAAAGGTCACATTTATTTACCTTCGCAGGAATATAAAAATTATAGTTTCCCTTCCGCCCCCATTTTGTCCCTTCATTTCTTCTTCATCCTTCCCTCTCTCTCTCACTCCCGTCGTTTCTCCTTCTCTCTCTTCCTCCTTTCTCCTGATTCAATTCTATTTCCCCCTGCTCCTTCTCCTTCTTATTCCAAGTTTGAAAAAAAAAGAGCATAAAAAAGTAGAAAGAAACCCAAAGGTCATTTTCCCCTCTCTCCCTTCCTCTCAGAGCTTCAACTCTCTCCCTCTTTTTCCATCCCTTCGTCCCCCATCTCCCTCTCTCCTACTCTCGTTGTTTCTCCTTCTCTCTCTTCCTCCTGATTCAATTCTATTTCCCCTGCTCCTTCTCCTTCTTATTCCAAGTTTGAAAAAAAAAGAGCATAAAAAAGTAGAAAGAAACTCAAAGGTCATTTTCCCCTCTCTCCCTTCCTCTCAGAACTTCAACTCTCTCCCTCTTTTTCCATCCCTTCGTCCCCCATCTCCCTCTCTCCTACTCTCGTTGTTTCTCCTTCTCTCTCTTCCTCCTTTCTCCTGATTCAATTCTATTTCCCCTGCTCCTTCTCCTTCTTATTCCAAGTTTGAAAAAAAAGAGCATAAAAAAGTAGAAAGAAACTCAAAGGTCATTTTCCCCTCTCTCCCTTCCTCTCAGAGGAGGAGAGGGAGAAGGAAGAGGGGTTGAACTTCTCTCTAAAAATTCAGATGCTCTTTTTTTCTCGAGTCTGTTTCTTTTCAGTTTCTTTCCTCCCCCTCTCTTTCTTCTTCTTCTTCCTCCTCCTCCTCCTCTTTCTCTTCCTATTCTTCTTCCTTTCCTTCTTCCTCAATTGTCTGAGTAAATAAACAAATGTACACAAAAAATTGTGCAAAAGGGAATTTTATTTTTAATATTTTTTTGTGCAAGGAAAAAAAGAAGAGGATATAGAGGGGAAGAAAGAGAAGGAGGGAGAGAGAGTGAGAGAGAGCTGCATTAAACATGTGCACAGGCTGGCATATCAAAAGCCAATACGCAATTCATAAATATGGCCAAAGGCTTTCAGTTACCTATTTGTATCTAGTTATAACCTCTCTTTTCTCTCCCTCTCTCTTTCTCTCCATCCCTCTCTCTCTCTCTCTCTTCTGCCCACTAACTCTTTTAACCTTTCAACATTTTTCAATTTAATGAGAGAGGAAAAATAAAAATAGATAGTAATAATAACAAAAAATGTGTCCAAAAATATTTGTGTGCAACACATGCATGTGAAAATAGATGAGGAGGAGGAGGAGGAATAAGAAGAAGAGAGAGAGAAACAGTAGGTGGAGGAAGAGGAGGAGGAAGACGAGGAGGAAGAGGAGGAGGAAGAGGAGGAGAAGGAGGAGGAGGAGAAAGATGAAGGAGAGCTAACGAGACAGAGGAGAAGAGGACGGAAATGTCATAAAATAGAATGACACCTACCTATCCCTTATGACCTCATTTTCACAGGGGTTGCCACTTTGTACTCTGGACCTACTCTTGGCACCCGTCCCCTATCCTTTTCTCCTTCCCCCCCCCCCCCCCCCCCCCCCCCCCCTGTTTCTCTCTCTCTCTCTCTCTCCCTTCGTACTAAAACCTCCTATTGGTTGGCTGGACACTGCATTATTATGAGAAGAAGTCAAGTAGCTATCCTCCTATACTTAAGTCAACGTCCCTTCAACTTGAATTTTAATTCAAGATTCGTTGCCAAGAGTGAGAGTGAGAGAGAGAGAAGAGATGGAGAGTCAGGTTTCAAGGTCCATTAATTCCGAAGTAATTAAACCACGAAACTACCCTCCCTCCCTCCCCTCTCCTCCCTCTAAATCTAATCTAATAATGTCTTCTAATCTAATTTTATTTCCCAATCTAATTTCCCACACTGTAATAGACCTCTCATCAGGAGGATAGGAGGGGGGGAGGGAGGGAGGAGGTTTTCTCCTCCTCAATGGTCACGCTTCGAAAGACCTGTTAACAAAGAAGCCTAGATTTTTTTTTATTTTCCAAGAGGTTTAACAGAGGAAGCTGTAACTGCTAAGGTCTTATCATTCCGAAATCGAAGAACGAACGCTCCGGGCGGGAATCGAATCCGCGGCCTAGCGCTTATAAGGCAGACGCGCTACCAACTCAAGCTAACTAGGCTGGCTTAAACCTAGATTTTTTTTTAGACGCCTACATTTTTTCCAAAGTATGTATACGAAATTCCTACGTATTCAGACCGCAAAGCAAAATCGTTCTAAGTAAAACCTCACAGGGTTAAATCTTAGACTGCCCTAACCAATAATTGACCTCTCTACAATTCCTTATATTTGTGTACATTGAATTATAACGAAATATTTGCAATATGTTTTTTTTTTTTTTTTTTGCAAACTGAATATTTTTATTTATTAGATTTTTTTGAAAATTTTATTATCTGTTGATTTTTGTGTCACACTTTTTAATAAACATTCAAGAGACCTATGGTTAGGTTAGTTATCAACTTATCACCATTTTTGAAAACTGATTTATTACTTTCTATTTTTTGATATTGATTAGTCAAAGCACTTTTTGAATTGAATGCTACGTTATTGATTTTGGAACATTTTAAAAAAGGTTAATAAATAAAATTTATTTTAGTGTAGTAACAGAAGTAAAATGAAATGTAATTTGGTTGTTTAACAATTTAGTTGGTTAATCAACAAATAATATGAATTTATGATACAATTATTTAACAAAATAGGAGTATACAATTTTATTACAACTTAAGATAATTAATAATTATTTTTTTATGAATTAGCCGGTAAAGGGTGAATTAAACATTGGAATATTCTTGGTTAATTGACTAATTAAAATTTATGATGAATTACCTACAATAATAATTTATTTTATTTAACATTTATCTGAACAATTAAAACAAATATTATCGGAAATTAAGGACTGAACATACTTTCGATTACATATAAATTTCAGATTTTTCAATCAATTGTAGGTAGGTAAATATAATGTTAGGATGAATTTTCCAAAGACTTTTTAGCTAAATTCCCTTGAGGGATGAGCTAATATTAATTTTTAATCCCCGTGCTTGTAATTTACTCAATTATAAGATTACTATTATAGTTATTAATCACAAGACACAGGCAACTAGGATGAATTTTCCAAAGACTTTTTAGCTAAATTCCCTTGAGGGATGAGCTAATATTAATTTTTAATCCCCGTGCTTGTAATTTACTTAATTATAAGATTACTATTATAGTTATTAATCACAAGACACAGGCAATTCCAACGGTGTTCTTCTTCGAAGGCGCTTTTCTTCTTGTACTTGAAGAATTTGAAGTCCACTAAGGTTTCAGCATCACTCATCGAAACATCGAGAAATCATTTGACGATTCATATAACATGGAAAGTAAATTCATATCACTACTAGGACTTGGCTAAAGTGGGGGTTTTCACCTGCTTAGGTTTATGTTTAAATTAAATTAAACGCAACTATGATCTTTTTTCAGTCACTTGGATGAACTTGTAAGAATCTTAGTAGGCTAAATAAAAAGGAATTGCAACAAAGTGGTGTTGAAGGCGCTTTTCTTCTTGTACTTGAAGAATTTGAAGTCCACTAAGGTTTCAGCATCACTCATCGAAACATCGAGAAATCATTTGACGTTTCATATAACATGAAAAGTAAATTAGGCTAAATAAAAAGGAATTGCAACAAAGTGGTGTTAAAAATGTGAAATTCTATGATACAAGAACTGATTTAACTTAGTTTGATTAATAAATAATAATAAAATGAAATTAGTTGATTTATTTGGTACCATATCTTGAAAAAATTATAAAATCGTAAGTAAAAATCGGATTATGTACCTGACTATTTCTGTAAACCTAACCTAACCTAACCTAAACCAACATGACTAACCTAAAACTATTCTTAAAAAGTTTGGATACAATTTGTACGTACAATTTGTATTTGACCCGAAAGCGATAAAAATCCCTTCAAGGACACTGCATACAAAACACCAACTAATAGCATTTTCTAGTTAGACACTATCAAAGAAGGAGATCGAGTCCACAGCAACATAATACTCCAGAAAACCATCAAGCTAAGTCCCAGACAGAAGACAAAACCAGAAGCAAAAAACAACTTCAATATTAGTGGCAACCTGGCAACTCTTGTCAAAGAGTTTCCCATACAACCGCATTCAGCAAGCATTTTCTGACAGAAATATTAGAACATTTGGCCAAAAGGAAGAGGGAATCACTAGAAAGAGGAGAAATCATAAGCATATTTTTTAGCCACAAAAAACCAGAGGTATACAGAAGAAAAAGTAGGTATTAAAAGGGGAAAAAAGTTGGGGCGACATTTATTTTCAAAGAGGTATTAAATATTCTGAAATATTAACATGTACCGTCGCCGTTTTTTTTATGTAAATATCATTCGTTTGTTTAATAATACCTGTGAGCTAGCTTTTAATAACATACATATACAACACCACCAAGTTGACTCTTTTCCAGTGAGGAAAAAAAAAAAAAAAAAAAAAAAAAAAAAAAAAAAAAAAAACCATTTTGAACTTGAAAATACAACCATATCTTCAAAATAAATGTAAATCCGGAATTCGTAAATTTCTGGCACCTTAGGATTTCAATCAAGCACCTAGACCACTCAAGGCCCGATGGAGAATTACGAAGGACGAGGAGAAGGAGGAATAATAAGATACAGAATAAGAGGAAAGAGGAGCTTATGGAACAGATAAAGAGAGTCAAAATAGAGAGAAGGATAATGAGTGAGAAAGAGAGAGTGGGGGAGGGGAAAGTTAAAGAGAAAGAGGGGAGAGAGAGAGAGATGAAGTTCTAAATGTTCATTTTTTTTTCTCTTCTCTTTTTTCCCCGTTATTAAAAAGTATGAAAAATGACCTCTCTCTTCCGCTCATGTTACACAATACCTGCACATTGCTCCTATAAAATTCTCTCTCTGAGTGGGAGAGACACAGAGAGAAAGAGAGAGAGAGAGAGAGAGAGAAGGAGAGAGAGAGAGAGAGAAAGGGATGTAGAGAGAGAAAATTGACCCCTGCATTTCTACCTGAATCTCCAAGATGGCTGATTTCTAAAGGTAGAATAGACGAAGGTGAGAAATCTTTAAGATGGCTTCGAGGTTGGAGTAAGAAAGATAAAGTTCTTTTAGAATTTGAGCAAATAGTTAAAGAAGTTAAAAAATCCTCCAAAAAAGTAAATGTCAACTCGAATAAAAAGATCTTTTCTACCTGAATCTCCAAGATGGCTGATTTCTAAAGGTAGAATAGACGAAGGTGAGAAATCTTTAAGATGGCTTCGAGGTTGGAGTACGAAAGATAAAGTTCTTTTAGAATTTGAGCAAATAGTTAAAGAAGTTAAAAAATCCTCCAAAAAAGTAAATGTAAATTCGAATAAAAAAATCCCCAAACTCGACAAGTTCAAAGATCGGTTGAATTACTACAGAAGACCAGAAGTCCTAAGACCATTTAGAATGCTTATGATATTATTTGTCACCACTCTAGTTAGTTCGCTTTTACCAATGAGACCATATCTTGTGGAAGTGTTTCGAACATTTGGTGTTCCTCTGAAGGCGGAATGGCTACTCGTGGTAACAGCTATTCTAGCTATCACTGCTTCTTTGTTGAGTTCGTTGACTGTCAACAAATTTGGTAAGAGGCCAATGTCGCTATGGAGCACTGCTATTTGTTTTGTTTTCACTCTCCTCCTCGCTTTCTGTGCGATGAACTTACATTGGCCTGGCTGGATTCCTCTGACAGCATTGAGCATATGTTTCTGGATATCTCGATACGGGATTTTAATATTGCCATGGATGTTAATGTCGGAAATTTTCCCAATGCAAATTCGTGGTGCTGCATGTGGTATATGTGCCGCTATCAATTCGATCATTATTTTTCTCCTCACTAAAACATATGTAAATTCGATTGCTTTGTTTAGCCTTCATGGCACTTTGTTTATTTATAGTTTTTTAATAGGTTTAGGATTTATGTATATGTATTTCTATCTTCCAGAAACAGAAGACAGAACATTACAGGAAATCACCGATTTCTTTGAAGGAAATATCAGTGCCCGAGAATTTAAAAGACAAAAGGGCAAAAGTAAAAATAATGAATTGGATAATTTGATGTGACAAGATATTTTTCAATGGTAGCAGACCTTGTAACCCAGTGAGTGAGTAGTCCGCTGCTTTTTGATTTAAAAGTGAAACAACATTTGAAACTTTGTAAGATCATATTTTTTATGTTCAATATGTATAAATGTTCACATTCTATGATGGTTTTATGGCGATAGTAAAATGTATTTTGCAAAGCGTTGTACCCAAAGAAGCTACACACGGTTTCAACTAGAGGTCAGGGTATTTTTGATATCGTGAGCAACTTTTTTAAGTATTTTTTCAAGATACTCGTGTTTTATTTCCCTTTTTTGGTGGGGATGCTTGTGATAAGTGATGTTTAGTAGTTACAAATAAGTAGGTATGGCGTACTGCTTTAATGAGACAATCATTTTATTGCCCAATTAGGAAAATAAAGAAGTTCAAGGGCAGGGGTCTCCAAACTGTGTGGATTAGGGCAGTTTTTTTTTACTGTCCTCATCCTATAGGATGGAAAGTAATGTAATGGGGTGATTTTTTTTATTTGATTGATTTATTTATTTATTTTTAAGAGAACACTGAAAAAATCGTTCCAATCGTGCACTACGCCTTACAGTCAATTGTTTCAGCCTTACAGTCAAGGGTTGGATATGCTTGAACGAAAGGAAGCAACAGGTGATTTTAATACGCAAGGCCCTTGCAAAGGGAGAGTACTCATACTGGCTGTTTTATTTTCTCCATAAGAATTCATCTACCGAGGTTGGGAATCATTGAATCTACGAATCCAATGAGTTGCAACCAAGATAATAGTGATAACATATAAATTATTATGTATATTAGTGACTGAGTGCACTTCCATTATGAATGCAATAGACTCTTGGAAATCTGAGTAGGCTGGTGTAGACTCAGCGAATAATCGAAGATATAAGAAAGAAATCATTAAGATTCACGTAGGTACACTGCTGTACAAAATTAGAGGGACACTTAAATTTCTTGGTCATTTTTGATTGTTATTTGTTTGAGTGCAAATTGACATCCAGAAAGTTTATTTGAAGATATTATTATGAAGTCATATCGCTGACATTGAGAGACAATAGCGTCGTTCAAAATGTATGACTCGGCTCCTGTTAGAATGAAAAGATTAAAAATAAGGCCTGCCGCAGATTGGAAGCGTAGTTGCGCGACCGTTATTAGCGCGGTGTAGGTGTAGCCTGAAAATCTAAACATCCGAAAATGATACAGATCTCTCACACTCTTGGAGACGTAAGTTGTGCGACTCCAGTGTGAGAGGTCTGTATCATTCTCATGGGTTGGGATTTTCCGGCGGCATCGCGCGACACCGGGATACTAAATTTGTTATTATGTATATTAGTGACTGAGTGCACTTCCATTATGAATGCAATAGACTCTTGGAAATCTGAGTAGGCTGGTGTAGACTCAGCGAAGAATCGAAGATATAAGAAAGAAATCATTAAGATTCACGTAGGTACACTGCTGTACAAAATTAGAGGGATACTTAAATTTCTTGGTCATTTTTGATTGTTATTTGTTTGAGTGCAAATTGACATCCAGAAAGTTTATTTGAAGCTATTATTATGAAGTCATTGAGAGACAATAGCGTCGTTCAAAGTGTATGACTCGGCTCCTGAGGTTAGAATGAAAAGATTAATATCGCTGACATTGAGAGACAATAGCGTCGTTCAAAATGTATGACTCGGCTCCTGTTAGAATGAAAAGATTAAAAATAAGGCCTGCCGCAGATTGGAAGCGTAGTTGCGCGACCGTTATTAGCGCGGTGTAGGTGTAGCCTGAAAATCTAAACATCCGAAAATGATACAGATCTCTCACACTCTTGGAGACGTAAGTCGTGCGACTCCAGTGTGAGAGGTCTGTATCATTCTCATGATGGGTTGGGATTTTCAGGCGGCATCGCGCGACACCGGGCTACTAAATTCGCGGCACTGCGGCATAGGAAAAATGATTAATTGATCATACAATTAGGGGAAGAAACTCGGTGATTATGACACAATTAGTGGTCCGCGAAATTTGTCCAGCAGTGTAGTTCCGCAAACAAACTTTGCATAGCATTCCGAGAAAGGATTATTGGAAACAATAGGATAACTCTAGGAAACTGTCAAATAGTCAAGGGCGATCTCATATCAAACAATCTACCACCTACATACAGTATTTTCGATCCGACTTGACTTTTTTTTTCAAGGTTGTAAACGCATTTTAGATTTCACAATACCTAATCGTTATCCGCACGCCAGCCCCTGAATTCGAACATCCGCTTCGTTATCATATTTCAAGCTCAAATCACCCTCCCGAATGCTTTCACTGTTTTTGGTGCTTCCCCTATCAGAGAAATAAAATGGCGGACTTTAATTTTAAAAAAGCCATAGCTTTCAATTTAGTACCTAAAGGACTTTTGCCGCACCCTGTATATTGGAACTTTGTAAAAAATCAATTATATACCTGCCTATAAGTTGCCTAAGATTGTTTATAAATAAAAAAAAAAAAACTTTTTTCTATCATTTCCGATAAAATACCTACTTTTTTTTACTGTCAACAATAAAAATGTTTACTACAAGTGGTGACATAATTATTGCAAACCCGTGTACCTGCGAGGCGTTGTCAAGAGACACACTTAAATCGCAATAGTAAAAAAGATATACAGGGTGGTTCGTGATTTGCGAACCACGCTTATATCTCAGAAACGGCTGGGAATTAAGGAATGAAATGAACGGCATCATGTAGATGAAATTTTGATGATTAAAATGGCATTTTAATGGTAATTTTTTTGATAATCTTTTTTTCTGTTATAAATGTGGACACCTTCTCGTATTGGATGGGAATCAAATAATCAATCCATTTTAAAGTTACACCTAAAACAGTAACAGCTTTTTCTATAGTTAGCTTAGACTTCAGAGGGTAGCGCGTCTGCCTTGTAAGCGCTAGGTCGCCGGTTCGATTCCCGCCCGGGGCGAATTTTATCCCAAACAAAAAAAATGTATTCACTCGAAAAAATTTGCTCTACAAAAATTTGCACAAATCGCGATTTTGTGTGCGTCAGTGACCCCAGATATGATATTTTTTTTACATAACGGCCAATTTTTTGCCAAATATAGGTCACTATTATGGGAACCCCCATTTTTTATTTAATTTTTGGAATCAGCATAAAATTTTAATTGAAAAAATGTATTCACTCGAAAAAATTTGCTGTACAAAAATTCTGTACACTGTGAGAAAGAAAAACAATTTCTTAAAATGGCGGACTTTAATTTTAAAAAAGCCATAGCTTTCAATTTAGTACCTAAAGGACTTTTGCCGCACCCTGTATATTGGAACTTTATAAAAAATCAATTATATACCTGCCTATAAGTTACCTAAGATTATTTATAAATAAAGAAAACTTTTTTCTATCATTTCCGATAAAATACCTACTTTTTTTACTGTCAACAATAAAAATGTTTACTACAAGTGATGACATCAGTGGCGTTGTCAAGAGACACACTTAAATCGCAATAGTAAAAAAGATGAAATAAATAATACTGAAAATAATAATCATATTTTTAATATTAATTTCTAAATTCTTTATTTTACAGGTAGGCCTTAAAATATTTGCTGGAAAATTTCTTTTATTGTTAAAAAAAAAAAAAAATGTTATTAATTTATCACAAATAAATCAAATCTTATCTTTATAATAATAAATTCACACTAAACATAGTATGACAATAGGACTATTATCTCCCTCCTGACAGATTTGATAATATGATTGCATTGCGTAACACGCACATTAAAATTATTAAGCAATAAAAACCTAATTATTCTTCCCTAGCCCTTTCACTTCCGATTTCTTGGAGCGGAAAATGATTTTCTTCGTTAAAAGAAAGAGATCCTCGACAACGTTTCATGAAAATGTCGTTTTCATGAGTCGAAGTCTTAGGAGCGAAAGGGCTAGGCCTAGGGGAAAAAAAGGAGTGTCAAATATTGGATTTAATAATTATTATTATTATTATTATTATAATAATAAAATAATGATGATATAATTGTTTCACAGTACACGCGGACATAAGCACAGTAATTAAACGGTTGACAGATGAATCTTTGATGACATAATAATTCATAAGATCCTAGAATCGTAAAATTGTACAAATATTCAACTTCAACAAACTATTGTATTTCAATTATTCAGGTGAGCTGAGGAAATAACTGAAGAAATTCTTCGCGGGAGCTACAGAAAAGGTAAGACTGATCTAATTTTATTTTAATAATTAGAGCGCAAATATCTAGTGCCAAAGTAGTTCAAAGTATTTCCCGCCCAAGGCTAATTTTATCACAAACAGTCAAACAGATAAGGTTCGTTCTCGGAACGGCTAGCTTTCTTCTATCCTACCTTTTTTCTCTCTTCGATTTAGGGACGATAAGACCTTGGCAGTTTCAGTTGCAGCTCTCAAACCTCTAAAATAATAATAAAATAAAAATTATACTCTCATCTCTGACCTTCAACTGTTTAAATGATGAAGAAACAGTCATAATTAGTGATACTTCTAATGAACTCATCAATTGGAACACAAAAAACAAACCCTCTTAATTAAAATGAATCGTAATAAAATTGTAAATCGACTCAGAGACGACAAGCGAAACTCTGTTTTTAAGTGATATGTTGTGTTCAGTCATGTGTTGTGATGTGTTCTATACTCATATATACATAATTATTTAGAGATATGACGATTGCAAAAATGACAACCATAATAAAATTGTATCAATAATATTGGTATTTTAAACTAGTGGTTGACCCGTCCTTTTGTACGGGATCAGTACGGTCATACGGTGTAACAGGTAACAGGCATGACTTTGAAGCGCCGCCATTATGAATCAGGATAGAATGTGATTTAGGTAGCCGTAGCCTATGTTACCCTCAGTACTCTTCTTAAGAACCACAAAAATTTCATCAAAATCGGGCGAGCCATTTTCTCGTGAAAAGAGAACGAAAACAGGTATCTATCATCGTGGTAGACAGATATGTATTGTAATGTAAAATGTAAATGCAGTTTCTTTGTGTTATTATGTCACAACTTTGGTTCTCACTGCAGCATTGTAGGATTTTTCCAATATCTCAATAATCCTAAAATCCAATGTTTACCTACCATGCTGGCACCGGTCGCTATGCGCATTATATTACATGCCAGTCACAGAATCAATCCTTTGCAGATACAAATTTCTTGACCCCGCCGGGAATCGAACCCGGGTCTCCCGCGTGCAAGGCGAGTGCAGTGACCACTACGCCAACTTGACCCCGCCGGGAATCGAACCCGGGTCTCCCGCGTGCAAGGCGAGCGCAGTGACCACTACGCCATGGGAGCTGACGGTAGACAGATATACATACAGACAACAGACAAAGAACTTCTCACTATTTTAAGTATACTCTTCTAAGAAACCTAATCTACTTTTCCACGATTTTTATTATTGTTCCAACACTTCCAACAGAAGAGAACAGATCTACAATTTTATTTAAAAAGATTAATGAGATAAGACTAAATGGAAAAAATGATAAAAGTAAACCCACACAATCGTAATTGCATCAATAATTATTTGCAATTTGAGCGCAACTTATCGGGCGAATCAATCAATACAGCAAAATTAGTCTTAAAGACATGATTGATATTAATGTATAGACTGCATTGTACCCACCACGTGTCTATCAAAGCGATCTGTCGCCACTTTAACGAGAATCTCTTTATGCAAAGCTTCAAGGAAAGTCAAACAGTTATCCACCCACCTGATTTGGAATAAACCTACCAGAGTGCCAGATGAATAACCAGGTAACCTTCCGTCACATCATAATGAGTGGTCTGTCATGAGCACAATATAAAACAGGGGCCCGTGCTAGTAGCTATGTACATGGAATATATCGACGATATTAAAACTGGACTTAACTCAAGACCGTGTATTACGAAGTCGGAGTTGACTTCAATTCTGGTCTTCTGGATTGGACTGGGTATTAAGCAGGTATAACTCAATCCTGGAATTCCTGGATTGATCTCAATTGTGATTTGGAATGGAGAAGAGAGAATAGAGGCTTATGGAAAGGGTGATTAAAAGAGCGAAATGTCGACCCCAAATGAAATTGGGATAATGCTCAAGATTTTTTAAGGGTACCTATATAGTAAGTATAACCAAGGATAATACTTTTCTTTTTAATTCCCACAAAGAGAGAAGTTGCCTAAAGTAGAAATACTGAGAACTGAAAGTAGAAGAAAAACCAGAGTTAAATATAAATAAGGTACTGAGAACTACAAAAGAAAAAAACCAGAACTGTTGGCAGTGTTGGCTGCTGAACACTACAATCCGAAGAAATCTGAAAACTGAAATCAGAAGGACGCAAACAAGATTCGCCGATCGAATATGGAACCTTTGTAGATACATAGAACAATGAGTACAACAGTTGAAATAAAGGGACTCCCTATCCGTTCACGAATGTTACTGCTTTGAAGAGTCCTGTTGTTGAGGTGTCGATCCTCGCCTGTCTAATAAAGTTAAAATAAAGGGACAATTCACTACATACATATACCTAAATACTATTGTACTTAAACGTAGGTAATATTGTACGCAATATTGAAGGCAGAATGAAATTTTCACTTAAGAAGATGAAACCATACTACCTACCTAGTGGTAGACCAAAAAAAGTGAATCATGCTTCATGCAATAGGCCATAGCACCTATCGATGAATATCTTAGACTACTTAAGAGTATCACCAAGAAATTGGCAACAAGGATTATTTAGATTCAGATCAACTGCTGCTACATTGCACTCTGTTTGGCAAAGATATTATTGATACCATCCAAGATATGTCGCGTCGCTACTATTGATCTGCAAAGTGTGAGTGAGTGATAAAAAAGAACTACTCTTTTCAGTGGACTACTCAGTCAATGAGTCACATCCTAGTGATCCTAGAACATGTAACTCACTCTTCAACTCCCTACACCCATGGAGCTCAGAATAAGCCTATGTATATCTGTAGTGAGTTAGAACCGAGTAGCTTGGAAAACACAAACACGAAAAATGTCGACCCCACTTGAGTGAGAAAAGGTCAAGTAAAAGAAGAAGATATCTGTAGGGAGTTAGGCTCTGAGTCATTCATTGATTGGTGTTTTGAAAAGAGATAATGTGAAAAAAAAAATTATTATAACTCACTTTCTTATTAATCCCTGATTCGCTTCCGCGACACAGCATTAAGTGATGATGGTTTGCTACATTGCACGATTACATCACAGTTTTTGGCGCTCAAAATAACCTTCTCTAATTTTTTACCGCTCACTTCTATGGCTTCACACACATTCTCCTATCCTGTCTTCCTTCTCTCTTCAATTTCGGGACGATAAGACCATAGCAGTTACAGTTCCCTCTGTCAAACCTCTTACCTTCAACTGTTTAAATGATGAAGAAACAGTCATAATTAGTGATACTTCTAATGAACTCATCAATTGGAACACAAAAAACAAACCCTTTTAATTAAAATGAATCGTAATAAAATTGTAAATCGACTCAGAGACGACAAGCGAAACTCTGTTTTTAAGTGATGTGTTGTGTTCAGTCAAATTAACGCCCACCAATTTCATGAAACTATGCAATGTGCTGTGCAATATAAAGACGAAGCTAATCCTGTTCATAAAACGCCTGAGATTCATGATAAAGCTTGGAGGAAGAAGAAATCAGCTCCATGGATTAAACCAATTAAAGAGTTTCATTCACTCAAGCCTAGAAGGTATGTACTTAACCACACATGGCCTTGATGGATAGCGCATAGTTAAATAAAAATAAAACTAGTACAGTAACCCCTATTTATGTACTTTATTGAGTATTGACATAAACAAGCTGTGTATAAATATTTTAGTGTAAGTAGGTAGGTAGATAATATGTACATCTTTGTAATTTACCGAAAAATGACAACCATAATAAAATTGTATCAATAATATTGGTATTTTAAACTAGTGGTTGACCCGTCCTTTTGTACGGGATCAGTACGGTGTAGGTGTAACAGGCATGACTTTGAAGCGCCGCCATTATGAATCAGGAAAGAATGTGACAAATTGAGGTAGCGGCTACCTCAATTTGTCACATTCTTTCACATAGGCTACCTGGTAGCCTATGTTACCCTCAGTAGGTACTCTTCTTAAGAACCACAAAAATTTAATCAAAATCGGGCGAGCCATTTTCTCGTGAAAAGAGAATAAAAACAGGTACCTATCTATCATCGTGGTAGACAGATATACATACAGACAACAGACAAAGAACTTCTCACTATTTTAAGTATACTCTTCTAAGAAACCTAATCTACTTTTCCACGATTTTTATTATTGTTCCAACAGAAGAGAACAGATCTACAATTTTATTTAAAAAGATTAATGAGACAAGACTAAATGGAAAAAAATGATAAAAGTAAACCCACACAATCTTAATTGCATCAATAATTATTTGCAATTATTTATTAGCGAAGAATTAATACTAATTATTAGGTTATTAACTAATAATTAGTAATACAGTCAAGAATTTCTCGTACTTCAGCCATCAACGACCGAAGCGAATTCTAGCTTTGAGCTCGAAGATTTAACCCATAGACCCCATACTCCCCATAGTTTTTTCGATTCGAACTCCCAAACGGAGGCTGATGATTTTACCAACCTCAAATGGCTGTAATGGTTATCGCTTTGCGACTGCGGGTCTGGAGGTTGGTGGTTCGAGTCCAAGTCAAGACATGAAATTTATCTAGGTTAATACATCTGGGGAACGATATTTGTGACTAATATTTAACTATGCTTAACAGAGTAAAAATGCATTTATATCTACTCAGTACTGATAGCTAGGTTCAATTTGTTTATTAAAATTATGTATGTTGGACCTCATTGAACCTTGTAAGTAGTAAATCTGTCCTGGGACAGGTTAAACCATGAACTTCAACTTTTCTGATTCAGTTTAAACCGAGTTTAAACTGACTTTGTGGCCCAGGACCTCAGAGGTTGAAAAACACTTCGACGTGCATGACCATGACACAAAAAACGACGTAAGTGACTTTTTTTTTTAATTTTACAGGAGAGAGAAAAATTGGTATTTTGACTTGAATGGATGTTCTTTTTGATATTAATACCGAACCACAGATCACTTAAGTCAAGCAACGTTGCGCGTGGTTATTACCTGGATGGGTGACCATCTGGGGAATCCGCGTGCTGCTGGGTTCCCGACTCCACTCAGGTTGGGTGAGGTTAAATTGAGGAGGCGGGTAGCTTGTCTCCGAATGGTGGGTAAAACCCCGGTCACAAGATTTAAAAGTGACGTTAAAGCGTAGGTTCAGGTTTAATAACAATAACACGATTACCTACAAGATGAGATGAAATCGAGAAAAAATACGTGTAGAAACATCGAAGATAATTATTAACCTATCTGCTATTAACGTTCGATTGTTGTTTTTTTCTTAAATATTATGTAAGTACCTACCTACCTAATCACCCGATATGGTAGGTTCAGGTTTAATAACAATAACACGATTACCTACAAGATGAGATGAAATCGAGAAAAAATACGTGTAGAAACATCGAAGATAATAATTAACCTATCTGCTATTAACGTTCGATTGTTGTTTTTTTCTTAAATATTATGTAAGTACCTACCTAATCATCCGATATTTCCATGTAAACGAAGGTAAATTGAACAGAACTCCTCTTTCCTTCCGAACAACATTCATCCTAACCACTTTAACGAGAATCTCTTTATGCAAAGCTTCAAGGAAAGTCAAACAGTTATCCACCCACCTGATTTGGAATAAACCTACCAGAGTACCAGATGAATAACCAGCTAACCTTCCGTCACGTCATTATGAGTCTTCTGTCATAAGCACAATATAAAACAGGGGCCCCTGCTAATAGCTACATGGAATACTTATATCGACGATATTAAAACTGGACTTAACTCAAGACCGTGTTTTACAAAGTCGGAGTTGACTTCAATTCTGGTCTTCTGGATTGAACTGGGTATTAAGTAGGTATAACTCAATCCTGGATTGATCTCAATTGTCATTTGGAATATGAGAAGGGATGGAGAAGAGAGAATAGAGGCTTATGGAAAGGGTGATTAAAAGAGCGAAATGTCGACCCCAAATGAAATTGGGATAATGGCTAAGATTTTTTTAAGGGTACATAATTGTATAGTAAGTATAACCAAGGATAATACTTTTCTTTTTAATTCCCACAAACCCACAAAGAGAGAAGTTGCCTAAAGTAGAAATACTGAGAACTGAAAGTAGAAGAAAAACCAGAGTTAAATATAAATAAGGTACTGAGAACTACAAAAGAAAAAACCAGAACTGTTGGCTGCTGAACACTACAATCCGAAGAAATCTGAAAACTGAAATCAGAAGGACGCAAACAAGATTCGCCGATCGAATATGGAACCTTTGTAGATACATAGAACAATGAGTACAACAGTTGAAATAAAGGGACTCCCTATCCGTTCACGAATGTTACTGCTTTGAAGAGTCCTGTTGTTGAGGTGTCGATCCTCGCCTGTCTAATAAAGTTAAAATAAAGGGACAATTCACTACATACATATACCTAAATACTATTGTACTTAAACGTAGGTAATATTGTACGCAATATTGAAGGCAGAATGAAATTTTCACTTAAGAAGATGAAACCATACTACCTACCTAGTGGTAGACCAAAAAAAGTGAATCATGCTTCATGCAATAGGCCATAGCACCTATCGATGAATATCTTAGACTACTTAAGAGTATCACCAAGAAATTGGCAACAAGGATTATTTAGATTCAGATCAACTGCTGCTACATTGCACTCTGTTTGGCAAAGATATTATTGATACCATCCGAGATATGTCGCGTCGCTACTATTGATCTGCAAACTTGCAAAGTGTGAGTGAGTGATAAAAAAGAACTACTCTTTTCAGTGGACTACTCATTCAATGAGTCACATCCTAGAACATGTAACTCACTCTTCAACTCCCTACAGCCCTACACCCATGGAGCTCAGAATAAGCCTATGTATATCTGTAGTGAGTTAGAACCGAGTAGCTTGGAAAACACAAACACGAAAAATGTCGACCCCACTTGAGTGAGAAAAGGCCAAGTAAAAGAGGAAGATATCTGTAGGGAGTTAGGCTCTGAGTCATTAATTGAGTGGTGTTTTGAAAAGAGATATTGTGAAAAAAAATTATTATAACTCACTTTATTATTAATCCCCGATTCGCTTCCGCGACACAGCATTAAGTGATGATGGTTTTGCTACATTGCACGATTACATCACAGTTTTTTGGCGCTCAGAATAACCCTTCTCTAATTTTTTACCGCTCACTTCTATGGCTTCACACACAACGAACTTCTCTACTTCTCTTTGCTGTTTACTTTCACTAGTCAGCTGTTCTCTCTACCCCTCACCTCACATTGCTGCGCCCCTGAATCTGCGCCCCGGTTATAATATTCACAATATTGCACAGGAAACAATCGTACGCCATTGTGGCATTGTACTCGTAGGAATATCTGAGTCTATAGTCTAATGAGAAACGTTGTACAGTGTAGATAGGCCTACGTGAGTTCCTTTGTGTTTTTAACGTAATAATTTTTGAAATATTTTTTAAAATTAGTGAGTATAATATTTTAGAGTTCATTTTTAGTGTAACTGTACTTACTGTTGTTTTCAAAGTAGCTGGAGAATTTTTGTCCTTAAGGACGTTATTTTTGTATTTTCCAAAAGGTACAGCTTTTTGCACAATAGATGAAACGGACAGCCTGCGGTTAAGAGAATGGTAATTTTTTTGATAATCTTTTTTTCTGTTATAAATGTGGACACCTTCTCGTATTGGATGGGAATCAAATAATCAATCCATTTTGAAGTTACACCTAAAACAGTAACAGCTTTTTCTATAGTTAGCTTAGAATTCAGAGGGTAGCACGTCTGCCTTGTAAGCGCTAGGTCGCTAGGTAGCACGTCTGCCTTGTAAGCGCGATTCCCGCCCGGGGCGAATTTTATCCCAAACAGAGAAGGTTTGTTCTTGAAACAACTGGCTTTCCTGATCCTGAATGATCAGTTACAATTCTTTTCTTGCCTTCCTTCTCTCTTCGCTTTTGGGACGATAAGTTACAGTTATAAGTTCCCTTTATGAAACCTCTTTGAAATAAAAAAAAAAAAAATAAAACTATTATTGAAGTAGACAGTTCTAAATCGCGGCCCACAGTAGTTTTACCTCGCCCATCACCGATTCGTTCAGTGAGCTTGAATGTTAGGAACACCGAAGTATAATATGTACCGTTACATACATCCATTGTTACCAAGAGCCCAGGTCATACAGTAGATACAAAGCGTATCTACCAAGAACAGCTGCTGTAAGGAGGCCTGTACGGGTTACAGAGTTAAAAGGGGTTATGCACTGCTATAAAACGCTCAACACTTCTCCAGAACGCAATCACAATAGGACTACTTAGGATATTATACTTCTTTTTCAACCATCTTATGTATAGAGAGATTGAAAATAACTTTTACTACTTCACAGGTGTGTTTTAATTTTTTTATTGTTTCATCAGACATGTTTCGCCCGTGAGGGCATCATACCTGTGAAGTTGTAAAAGTTATTCTCCCTCTCTCTATCAATATGGATATTCACAAAGTTACCGAGGCATCCATCAACATCTTATTTATCCTGAATCGTATCCCAACTTGAATAAAAAGACCTCTAATGAAGTCTACATAACTTTATTAGGGAAGAAGAATTTGGATTATTGTCCGGGTTTAATTTTTTTTTTTTTTTTTTTTTTTTTTTTTAGCGTGTAAATAAATAAAAAATAAGCACTTCTTATTACTGTCTCAGTCTCAAACACACGTCTTGTTATTCATTTGGAAATTTCTTTATAATACCTTAAATTGATAAAGATGGAATCTGTATAAAATATGTACCTACAAATAAATAAATAATTTTTAATCTGAATTTTCCCCATCCGTGGCACAAGCATTGCTTTTACGGATGAGTGTACCATTTACATGCAATTTTTATGTTCTGTTCGATATGTTGTGTTATCAAGGAATGGAAACTTTGAAAAAATAAATAATAAGCACTTAAAATCGCTCATGGAAGTGATTATTTGGAAAGAGACGAGTTATTGTCAAATTAATCTGCCATCTGCCAATAAAATAAAGCACCAGCCAGTGGTAATAGCACGTTGAATGCACCGGTTCCGAGTTCCTGATGGATAACTGAAGGTAACATATATACGGATGGGTAACCATCCGGGCAATCGCGTGCTGCTGATAGCTTGTCCCCGAGTGGAGGGTAAAATCCCCGTCACTAAAGAACTTAGCAGATATACCTAATACACCTTAAACGCTTAAACCCCTTGAAAAAAATGATAAATTGAAAAAAGAACTTCATTTGTGGCTCCGTGGCGCTCTTTTTGTAACGATGACGATTATTTTGATAATCACAAAATTACGACCCGTGAGCAAACTACCTGCGTGCAAACAGAACACTGATAGTGAAACCTTGATAAGAAAAATTGACCTAATCCCTTCATAAACCGATATACTTGATGACGTTACCTCATTACCCTATCACAATAGGCAAGGCCATAATGGTGCCGTCTAGGTAAGATGTTATAGAGGAGCCTGAATGTTGGAGCCGGAACTTGAAAGCAACTACCTTCCTCTTCCATACGGTCTTCAAAGTTTAATTATTGGAAATTTATCTGTGTCAATTTAAGCATGAGCTTGCGTACACAAAAGTCGTTTCTCGATTACTGTGCTAATTTTATGAGTTCACAGGAGTATTAATTTAAAGCAGATCAAATAGAATAAGTCGAGCGTACCGGGAAGTGCACGAACGTTAAGAAACGACGCGACGACCGTCCTTTATGGGGACGAAATTGTCTTCCTTGTGGAATTGTTAAATTTTATCAAAATGTGACAAACCTTTCATGAGTTATCGCAGAAGAACAGCACAAACTCAATGCACAATCGTTGAGTTCAAACTTGGAACTTATTTTTTTCGTTCAACAAGGAATCATACCCAGCGTCAGCCCTAAACCCAATATTTTTCCACCTCTTTGTGCTCAAAGAGCGCAACTTATCGGGCGAATCAATCAATACAGCAAAATTAGTCTTAAAGACATGATTGATATTAATGTATAGACTGCATTGTACCCCCCACGTGTCTATCAAAGCGATCTGTCAACATAACTTGGCACAGGGCACAGTGCTTTGTATTTAGCCCGAAGGTCATACAGTACAAACATAGAAGCTTAAAAAGAATTGCTTACCTGCAGAAAAAAAGGTGTGTTCCTCAATAGACTTGAGTATGTTAGCCAACTTGCCTGTAACAAATTGGATGGAAATGTCAGGAATTCAGAAAAAGATACCCGTATACATGTTTAAGTTCTTGATTTCCGTAGAATGTCAGTTAGAAAATATGTAAAGAATTATTGTAGAGAAGACCGAACCACCTGCGCAAATCCTCCTAGTTTGTTACTTTCTATTTAAAAGTGATTTTATAATAATTTCTTATGAAACAATAGAAAAGTACATTTGGTGCTAATTTTAAACTAGATACCTTTTGCGCTATTGTTCTTAATGATATTTTTTATGCCAGTTCAGAAGTCTCTACGTAGGTACCTGATAGGTATACAGAAATACATTTAGGTTTCATAATTTTAGGCCACAAATTCTTTTATGGTTTAATTGTTTTTTTTTTCTATGTCATCTAGGTATGTAATTTTATTTAAGATCGAGTACCTAAGTGTATTTAGCCCGAAGGTCATACAGTACAAACATAGAAGCTTAAAAAGAATTGCTTACCTGCAGAAAAAAAGGTGTGTTCCTCAATAGGCTTGAGTATGTTAGCCAACTTGCCTGTAACAAATTGGATAGAAATGTCAGGAATTCAGAAAAAGATACCCGTATACATGTTCAAGTTCTTGAGGATTTCCGTAGAATGTCAGTTAGAAAATATGTAAAGAATTATTGTAGAGAAGACCGAACCACCTCCACAAATCCTCCTAAAGTACCTAAGTGGGCAGTACGTCAGGCCAAGCTCACACCTATCGGTCTTGTAACGCACATTATACACAGATTACACAGCATAGGATATAAATAATGAGTTATTCTAAGTGTGCCAATCTGCCAATTTACTTGTGTACCTACTTGTGAATTTATCAAGGCCTTCTTGTTTCAAAGTTCGATAACTTTGATACCTATACACATGTACCATATGTATACGTAGGTATTAAGTTAGCATTCAGTCCAATATCTCGTATTTGATTGTCTCCTTGACCTTCTAAAGAGTTCAATATTTTGCATAATCCGGTCTTAGAAGTACCTACATAAATGTGGGTCTTCTTTTCTATACATATTGAATTTATCAAGGCCTTCTTGTTTCAAAGTTCGATAACTTTGATACCTATACACATGTACCATATGTATACGTAGGTATTAAGTTAGTATTCAGTCCAATATCTCGTATTTGATTGTCTCCTTGACCTTCTAAAAAGTTCAATATTTTGCATAATCCGGTCTTTCCATACATATAATCTTCTTTTCCATACATATAATCTTTCAAATCTTTGTGCCGCTGGCATGGCACAAATTTTATGGGAACCATGATACATTGATACATATTTACTGATACATTTATTTGCTGTCAAGTGCACAAGATTTAAAATTTTACAAATAGAGTAGGTTACATTTGGCCTACAGTTTGTAGGTCAACCTAGAGAATGAGAAGACAGATTTGGTTTATTTGTTTGATTAGATACATATGTGTAGACCAGTGAAAGATCGAACTCTTTGCTGAAGAGATAATTAGAAGAGATTTTGAACATTGAGAAACTGTTCATTGGAAATACCTACAAGTACCTAAGTGGGCAGTACGTCAGGCCAAGCTCACACCTATCGGTCTTGTAACGCACATTATACACAGATTACACAGCATAGGATATGAATAATGAGTTATTCTAAGTGTGCCAATTTACTTGTGTACCTACTTGTGAATTTATCAAGGCCTTCTTGTTTCAAAGTTCGATAACTTTGATACCTATACACATGTACCATATGTATACGTAGGTATTAAGTTAGCATTCAGTCCAATATCTCGTATTTGATTGTCTCCTTGACCTTCTAAAGAGTTCAATATTTTGCATAATCCGGTCTTAGAAGTACCTACATAAATGTGGGTCTTCTTTTCTATACATATAATCTTTGTGCCGCTGGCATGGCACAAATTTTATGGGAACCATGATACATTGATACATATTTACTGATACATTTATTTGCTGTCAAGTGCACAAGATTTAAAATTTTACAAATAGAGTAGGTTACATTTGGCCTACAGTTTGTAGGTCAACCTAGAGAATAAGAAGACAGATTCGGTTTATTTTTTTGATTAGATATGTGTAGACCGATGAAAGATCGAACTCTTTGCTGAAGAGATAATTAGAAGAGATTTTGAAAATTGAGAAACTGTTCATTGGAAATACCTATGTAATATGAATCCAGCACCTGTGAAGTATATATGTATACTTATCCACTATTGCCCTACACCCGTACATTATGTTGTAGGTAGGAAGGAAGGAGGGAAAATGTACCCCAATAGCAAACTCCAAGTCTCCAAGTGACCAATTTCAACACTTGGACGCTAACTTACTACACTCACAGAGATAATGAATGGGTAATCAATACAATGAATAAAAGCTAAGTATACTTATCCACTATTGCCCTACACCCGTACATTATGTTGTAGGTAGGAAGGAAGGAGGGAAAATGTACCCCAATAGCAAACTCCAAGCCTCCAAGTGACCAATTTCAACACTTGGACGCTAATTTACTACACTCACAGAGATAATGAATGGGTAATCAATATGATGAATAAAAGCTAAGGATCAACTACTTAACGGCAATTACCTATCATTTGTTCATTTCAATCGTCAATAGTTTATTATTATGGAGTCATTCCAACTTGTGTTACTTGTGTAGATATGCGTTAAATTATGTTTGGCATAAATGCAAATTTCCATGTAATTGAAGAAAAAAGGAAGGGGGGAAACAAGGAATGTGAAATTGTGGATCAACGGCCTTTCCTAAAGTAGGTATCTAGATGGGTTGAAAAAGTTTTGACTACCTAAACTGTATTTACCAAAAACATGACCGAAGAAAACTTACAAATTGAATCTTTAAAAACAAACGAAATGAACTTGAAAAGGTAGTCCAAGAAATGCACCACCTACAAATGAACCACTTAAAAAGGTATTTTTAGAATTGGTCGTTTGTTTACATCCCACTTCTATAGGTCAACCAGGCCAGAACGTGGACTTGACCTTTGTTTTTCACATTTAGTTTTTGTATGCAACTTATTATAATATCTACCACTATACTTGTGTCTCGTCTTTTGAAATCGATAATCTTTTCATTCAGTTTCGCAGTATCGAGCTTTGTAGTGTCAGTCTGTCAGTAGTGCAAGAATTTCCTACCGAGTATAACATGTGTAGAAAAACAACAGTTAACGTGCCGTAAAAACAAATATTTTTTTAAGTAAGGTAATTTTTTTACTATTTTTAAGGTTTTTTTTGTATATTTTTATAATACTTGTAGCGTATTTTCCTTTCATAATGTTAATGCACATTAGCTTAATTCGAATTTTTCTTTCTCAAATGTTAATGTACATTAACTTCCCCTCCTCTCCTTTCACGAATTTTGTAATGTACCTTTTTTCTCGCATTACGTTCCGCCATCTTATTTTACATTAGGAATATAGGAAGTTTTGGCGGTAAAATTTAAAATTTCATCAGCTGATTTTTTTTTTTTTTTTAATCATCAATTTTTACCCCCACTATCAAACTTCTTCCATTTTATTATCCCCACCCCTGGAAAATCCTAATGTCAATGCGCATTAACATTACGAAAGGAAAATACGTTAATACTTTTCTTCGTTTTTCTTCCTCCAAAAATATCTACCGATATTGGGGGGAAAATCGCACTTGTAAAACGATCATATTAATTATTAAGTAAATAAAATACAAATACAATTATTATTAAGTAAATAAAATACAAATTGAATATTTTTAAGTGTACCTAAATAGGTAATCTATTGCACATTAGGTAAGTCCTATACTTGCACAGCACCTGCCTATTACAGTTTATGTAAGTCAGGCTTTATAACAACACCTGCTAATTATTTGCTGAGTAGAACATAATTTACTATTTCTATTATTATTATTTCATCTTGATTGATGACTCGATAAGTTTGTGAAGGTCAATAGTAATAATGAGTAATTACTCTGAGGTACCTACCATAAAAATAAACAATGGAGTTTCACTACCTATTTCAAATATAACATACGTATTGCCCTAGTGTAGGCATGTTCTCAGTACCTAATGTCAGTGGTGATAGGCTACCTAAATTAACCCACGAGAGCCAAGGCCTACATTAAAGGCACACTAAACTTGACCAAACCCTTCTATCTTTTTCGCCAATATATCAGTCGTTCCACATCAGAGTGCACTAAGGATTTGTCTATTAGTGAGAAAACAAAATTCCCTACTATTTTCACTATTATTTGATATATTTACTCAGTAAAGGTCTGGAATTAGAAGCGCTTAAATGTCAACAAGATCCAACGAAAAAAAAATGTTCGGGCATTATGAGTTGAGAAACCAAATCCATTATGTTGGTTCACTAATCAAGAAGAAATTATTTGATAGCTCATAGTAATTAGTTAGTTCCTACGAAACTAACCTTGGTGGTGTAATGATTAGCATAGCAGATATCAGACCTGGAGACTGGGTGGTTCGAGTCCAAGGCAGGTCATAAAATTTTACCGAGGTCCAAACGTAGGTGCTACCTGCAGTGAACAAGACCTGCTGCTAGCAAATGATGCGACGATCCAAGTCGCAGAATATTGGAAGAGGAGTATCTGAGGTTAGGTTAGGTCAAAGCGGACACGGAAAGTAAAGTAGTACCGAGGTCCATTTACCGAGGAACGACATTGGTCACAAGCATTGCTACTAAACACAAAACCCCTTTGTATGTAGTTAGTACGAAAACAACCACCACCTATATGTCAGAGACATACATAGTGAAAACTAGAATTAATCTTTGATGTAACTTTCTTCCTAAAAAGGTTTATCCACACATAGTCGATGGGCGTCGATCCACGCGACAGCTGGTCGCCTACGTGTGGACACAACTTAATGCTGATGTAAGAGCGTATAAAAGGATTTTGAATCCCAGTCCTTCAGTCCTAATAGGTATCCGCTTAAAGGAGAAGGGGATTATACTTTCTTTAGATATGTCATAATCATTATTAATAGCTTAAAGAAAGACATTACTAAACAAACTTCCGTGTGGGTAAGTAAAAGAGGAATAACATTCAGATAGACCTTGCATACAGAAGTAGACAATCGCGTTGGCGAAAACTAAAAGCAACAAGAGTTCATGTCGTTTATGAATAAGACGGATAAAAAATCGAAAGGAATAGACATGTGTACAAGTATAGGTAGGTGCCTAGATTGAATAATGAGAAATCATGGTTCACCATGTTATAAAGTCATATACACCTTTTATAAAGGTATACAAGCAACTTAAGTTTAACCAGTGAGCGCAAATTCCTAATTACGTTGTTTTTGATTCACGGATATCTTAATATCTTATTCATAATTATTTAATTATTAAAAACTCGACATCTAAAAATACATTTCTCTGTATGTTTCAGGTGAACAACATTTAAGCAATCATCTCCTAAGAAAACACTACAACAGGATATGTCAGATAACATTTTCTAAACAAAATGGAAGAAAACCACAACACTGATGCCAAAGAAAGCTTCCTTCAAAAAGATTCAACCAATAATGGCACTGAAACGGAAAAACAAGTGCGCTATGGAACCCGATCTGCCTGCTCACAGATCATGGTGGCAGTGGTACAAAACTTTCTTCTAATTGCGGTCGGAATGTCTTTTGGAATGCCCACTGTGATTGTGGGAGCTTTGGACCACAAAGTGGCCACCAACCAAACAAAAATGGAATCACCGAACTTGATCATGAGTGATGAAGAGTCATCATGGGTAGGAAGCATACTTTATCTATTTCACCCAGTAGGTGCTCTCATCAGTGGTTATCTTCTAGATATACTTGGTAGGAAGAAGGTCATGATTCTTGTGTGTATCCCTTTCTTCTTGGGTTGGGTTTCATTATATTATGCAGAATCAGTTAGTATGATCATTGTGGGAACAATCGCAATGGGCTTAGGAATAGGTTTTTGTCAAGGACCAATCATTTCCTATTTGGGAGAAGTATGTGAACCTCGCATCAGGGGATCATTGACTTTAATATCTGGAGTAGCTGGCAATAAGGGAGTTCTTGTTATTTATTTAATAAATGCTTTCGTAGACTGGAAAACAACTGTTTGGATAAGCGCGATCATCCCTGTGATAGCTATGGTCATGTTATTCTTTCTACCCGAATCTCCAACCTGGCTGATTTCTAAAGGTAGACTAGCTGAAGCTGAAGAAGCTCTAAGATGGCTTCGAGGTTGGAGTAAGAAGGATAAAGTTCTTATAGAGTTTGAACAAATGGTTAGAAATGTATCAAAATCCTCTAAAACAGCTAATGGAAATAATTCTGCTAAAAAGTCCAAAATCGACAAGTTTAAAGATGACTTGAACTATTACAGAAAACCAGAAGTCCTTCGTCCATTCAATATGCTTATGATCTTGTTTGTCGTAACTGTGGTTGGTGCATTGGTACCAATACGACCATACCTTGTTGAACTATTTCAAACTTTCGGACTTCCTATCGATCCGGAATGGGTTCTCATGTTAACTGGTATTATCGGTATTACTAGTGCATTATTTAGTTCATTTACTGTTAACAAATTTGGTAAGAGACCTCTTTCATTGTGGAGTACAGCTATTTGTTTTGTTTTCACTCTCATCCTTGGTTTTTGCGCCATGAACTTGCACTGGCCTGGCTGGATTCCTCTGACAGTATTCTGTATATGTTTTTGGGTTTCTGGTTATGGGATGCTATCCCTACCATGGATGTTACTGTCCGAAATTTTCCCTATGCCAATCCGTGGTTTAGCGTGTGGAGTTTGTGCCGCTATTAATTCCATTTTCACTTTTGTCGTCACTAAGACCTATGTTAATACAATCGCTTTGTGTGGCCTCCATGGCACCCTTTTTATTTATACTTTTATTATAGGTATAGGATTTGTGTATATGTATTTCTATCTTCCGGAAACAGAAGACAGAACATTACAAGAAATAACCGATTTCTTTGTGGGCGATGAAAGTGCCCGAAATTTTAAGAGACCAAAGACGGTTAGACAAACTAGGGATACAGATATTTTGATATGAGAAAATATTTGAAGTCCTGTGAATAAATAGGTACTGTGAATAAATACCTAAAACTTTATTATTAAATATGTTTATATTAGACATCCTCGGTCATAAAGTTATGAAATAGGTAACTACAAAACTTATTACCTTTATATGATATGAACGTGTATCCATTGTATCATATAAAGGTAATAAGTTTTGTAGTTACCTACCTATTTCATAACCTAAAACTTTGCTTAAACGCTGCAAACATAAAAGTAAGAGTTTAACGAAAACACCCTCTTTAAATACCTACAAGGGTAAGTACAGTAAATTTATATGAGTCTCAAAAAATTAATGATTAGTTGACTTTGCTATCCTGTTACCCCCAGTTTATTTTATTATTATCTAGGTATCTTGTTTTTTACTCAGGGTTTGATACTCAGATAGCGATAATAGCTAAGTACTTACTTGCATAATTACTTAATACTTTACTACAGTACTTCGCGAGCAATAGATTAGGAACCTTGTGAAATTTTATTAATTTGATAGGAGAAGGGTATTAAAAATGTAGCGTCAGTAGTTATGTACTATGTTTGCATTGTAGCCTAATTCCTACACATTATAGGTACTCGTAGCTTGATTTCTACTCAGCACCCCTGCTTTTCTGTATATCTATGTCCTACATAGGTATCATACACAAAGCAATCAGTAGGGGGCAGATTATATGCACGAAAAAATGGCCCAAATATGTATGCTATATGCACAAAAAATGGCCAATATATGCAAGAATATTCCAGAAAACTGCCAAAATATGCAAAAAACATGCACTCATCTAGGTTCTCATATATGTGTCACACAGCATTTTCCAACCTCTAACTAAAGGTTCCCTTTATCTATCTTTTAAAATAAATAAAAAAAGAATCCAATTTTTATTCTTCTTTGCTATACCTACCTATTTAGTACCCATTAACCAGGGAAAAATGTATAAATTACAATAGATACCTACGTGGGTACCTACATACATATTTGGAAAAAAAAAAAACACTTTAATTTCAAAGATTTTGAAGATGTTTACTTTTTGGGGGGGGGTGATTTTTATAGTGTTTTTACTATGTTTTGACAGAAAAATGCTCGAAATATGCTAAAAATATGCATTATATGCAAAAACATGCAAAAGTATGCATTTTAAGAAAAACCCCAGAAATATGCTTTTCCATATGCAAACATGCAAAATCCGCCCCCTAGTAGTCAGGTAAGATTGGAATCAGCTCTTTTTTTTATAGGTATGTAGGTTTTTACTTGTTTTGGTATAATTGTATATAATTATGTTTGGGTCAATTATTCTTGTAAAAGTTTACAAGCTCCAAGCCATTTGCACAAACTGGCTTGAGCACGCCGCGCTGGTTTTGTTCGGTTTGCACAAAACTGTGAGAGGAACCTAGAAAAAGTTTTTTTTTTCGTTCTAGTTTGAGCAAATGGCTTGAGCGTGTAAACCCACCTTAACGAATTTATATTGTTAACTACATTTACAAGAACTAGAACTGATTGTAACTTTTCTCATTGTGCCTTTTGAACTAACAATAATCATCGTTCTACTTTGAGACATGATAAAGCCATGCCTGTATTTTTTTTTTTTTTTTTTGTTTTTAGTGTTATTATTTTATTGATTTTTGTTTTATTGTTTATAATTATGTATGTATGTATTTAGTACTTATTTGCTTCATTTTAGTTGTTTTTAATTGAATCTATAGATATTCAAAATATAGATATTGATAAGTAGGTACGAATTCCTATTACTTACCTACCTTGAACGTTGATTAATTTTTAAATTTGATTATGTAATGTTTTTTTTTTCTTCTTCTTCTTTCTTTTTCGTAGGTAATGTATAATATAAATGAGAGTGTTCCTACTACACTCGACACGATTTTTTTTTTTTTTTTTTCCCGGGGGGGGAAAAAATTTGTGTTTTTAAAATTTTTTTCGGGTTTTTTTTTTTTTTTTTTTTTTTTTTTTTTTTTTTGCAACAAGTGGAAACTGACCTTAAATCAACGACCTAGTGACTTTTGTACCTACAGGGTAATGTAATTTAAATGAGGATGTTCCTACTACACGATTTTTTCCTAACGACAAGTGGGAACAGGCCTTAAATCAATGATGCACCAAGTTTTCTCTTTGGCAGGCTTCGTCCTTTGTTAATTATTTTGTATAATATAGTTTAGTAGGTACTTAAAGTAACATTTTATGGACTTTGCAATTTTCTTCATGTACAAATATTCATATAAGTAAAAACTTGACTTAATTTTTTGACCGTTATATTGTGATTTTTTTTCTTCTTCTTCTTCTTCTTCTTCTTCTTCTTCTTCCATTGCTCTTTGCAGGAACAGGAATTATTGAAGCAGTCGTTGGTCGGTCTGTCTGCAATCTTAATTTGCAACTGCTCACATTTTCCTAGGCATATCCTGGATGGGAAATGGGAATATTCAGAAAGTCAGGAACGAGAGCACCAACTTTGCACTAATCAGACTGCTTGAATAGTGTTTGGCCAGTTAGGGACTGTAGGTAGCATAGGTGAAGCTCCCAATTTGGTAACCACTGGACATTCTCTGTGTATTTTTTATGAACGCCCCAGAACTAATGTATGTATGCAATGTGCTATACAATAATGGAAATAATGCTCCACTCAGTGTTAAAATCGTTTGCGCAAAGTTTCGACCCTACAAACGTACAAACTTCAAAGGTTCATTTTGTAAATTTAGCATATCCACTAAAAACAACAAAGTACTTGTTGTATATCACATTGCATACACAGGTATAGTCATCAGGCGTTTATAAAAACTAATCTTTTTGAAAGACCAACAGAGAATCTTGTCGCACCAACTAGGTACCTATCTAGGTATACGTTGTAGAAGATTGTTTACTTTTTCAAGCCTTTTTGAAAGACCAACAGAGAATCTTGTCGCACCAACTAGGTACCTATCTAGGTATACGTTGTAGAAGATTGTTTACTTTTTCCCGGCACTCGGGACCAGTGTGCGGGCGCACACAATGTAAACAATGATTATAGGAATTTTTTATAAGAAGAAATTAATAAAGATGATTCCCTTGTTATGAATTTGGAAAAGCTACCGGGTTTTTCTTTTCTTTTTTATTTACATGAAAAAAAAAAAAAAAAAAAAAAAAAACAAAAAAAAAAAAACAATAGGTAAGGTGTAATATGTAATATAGTATGTAGGAGGTGGTATTGAAAAGACTTCAAACACGGGAATCTCGAAAGACAATTATGTAATACCTATATCCCGAAATTTTGTAAGAATATTATTTTTTTTTTACATTTTTATTCGCTTTCTTTCTAGGTAAATAACATTTAACATTAGTGACAACCAACAACCATCTCCTGAGAAAATACAACAGAGCATGTGAGATAGTTTCCCGGTAAATAATGGACGAACCCCTCAACGCTGCTAATGGCAGTCTACAGAAAGACTTGATCAAGGATGAAGCTGAACCAGAAAGCACAGTGCAATATGGATTCCGATCTGCCTCCTCACAAATCACGGTGGCAGTGGCACAAAACTTCCTTCTTGTGGCACTTGGAATGTCATTCGGGATGCCGACAGTGATTTTGGGAGCTTTGGATCACAAAGTTGCAACAAATCAGACAAGACTTGAGTCACCAGACTTGATAATGAATGATGAAGAGTCATCATGGTTGGGAAGTATCCTATTTCTCTTCCATCCAGTTGGTGCTGCAATTAGTGGATATCTTGTGGATTCGATCGGCCGGAAAAAAGTCATGATAATTGTATGTTTTCCTTTCTTTTTAGGATGGATGTTTTTGTACTATGCTCAATCTGTTACTACCATAATGATTGGAACAATTGCAATGGGCATAGGGTTAGGTTTTTGCGAAGGCCCCATTATTTCATATTTGGGAGAAGTGTGTGAACCTCGAATAAGAGGAGCATTGACTTTACTTACAGGAGTATCTGGAAACATGGGAGTTCTAGCCATATTCTTTATAAATGCTCTTGTAGACTGGAGAACGACATCCTTGATAAGTTCCATCATTCCTTTACTTGCAATAGTTATGTTACTATTTCTACCTGAATCTCCAACCTGGCTGATTTCTAAAGGTAGAATGGCTGATGCTGAACAATCTCTAAGATGGCTTCGAGGTTGGAGCAAGAAAGACAAAGTTCGTGTAGAATTTGACCAAATAGTTAGGGGTATAGAAAAATCTTCCAAGGATGCAAATAGAAATGCTTCACGTAACATATCCAAGATTGACAAGATTAGAAATGAGTTAAATTACTTTAAAAGACCAGAAATTATCCGCCCATTTAATATGCTTATCATATTGTTTTTTGTAACTGTGATTAGTGCCTTCATACCAATGAGACCATATCTTGTCGAAGTGTTTCAAACGTTTGGACTTCCCCTCAAGTCAGAATGGGTCCTAGTGTTAACAGGAGTTCTGGGTATTACTGGATCTTTGATCAGCTCGTTAACTGTCAATAAGTTTGGTAAAAGACCCATGTCGTTGTGGAGCACGGGTATTTGTTTTGTTTTTACTTTACTACTTGCCATATGTGCTATGAACTTGCACTGGCCTGGCTGGATTCCTCTGACAGTATTCTGTATATGTTTTTGGATAGCTGGTTATGGGATATTAGCTTTACCGTGGATGTTAATGTCAGAAATCTTCCCTATTGAAATTCGAGGTGTTGCTTGTGGTATTTGTGCAGCTCTCAATTCTCTCATCAGCTTCTTCGTTACTAAAACTTATGTCAATACAATGGCTTGGTTTGGCCTTCATGGAACTTTGTTCCTTTACAGTTTTGTCATGGGCGTAGGATTTGTGTATATGTATTTTTATGTTCCGGAAACAGAAGATAGAACGTTACAGGAAATTACAGACTTTTTCTCAGAAAATGGTAGTGCTCGTTCATTCAAAAGACCACAGTCCATTCACAAATGAGAAAATTTCTTGTTGTGATAAGCTTGCATGATATCGCCCTAATAGACGGTAGTTTTTATAGTCTTTGCATGGATGCATTGATATACTTATACCTATAATGACCAATAAAGAAAAAAATTACTTAATCAAAAATAAAATAAATCAACGCATATTACTAAACACTTAATTAAAAAATAAATAAACTACAGGGTACTAGATAATAAATACAGGGTACTGCAAAAGTCCTGCAAAGACTGAATACGTTCATTGTTTTTGGTACTTCCCGTATCAGAGAATTAATATGGACTTTAATTTATCCAGCCATTGCCGGACTTTTGCCTCACCCTTAGGTGGTTCAATGTACCTACAAACCCCAAATCTAATGGACAAAATATATTGTTAAGTATTTTATAATAACAGCAATTTGTCTTTAGGGGGTTGACAATGGTTTCCAAATTTCAGCAATTGACCAAATTATCAAAATAGACGTGGATGACGAGTTTTCAACTGACCAAGGAGTAATGAGTTTTAATCTCCCTGAATAAAATCGATTAGTAATAGAACATAACTAATCAGTTTAATCAATTTCTACAACTTGCATAATGAAATTATAAACAAAAACGTCATACGGAATGGTCATACACCATCGGTGTTAAAATTATTATTACTATTACTTTTTAATTAATTAATTTCCTTGTTTTTTTTTCACTCAATCAAAAGGAAAGGCTTGAGGCTTTCAAATAGATAAAGTTTAAGGTTAATTCAAAAGCATAGTTTCTTTTTCTGTCCTTGGAATTTTATTATCGAAATAATGAATATAACTTATTAATACTAAATAGACATCTGTTCAAATTTCAAATATCTTATTTGAGTTAATAAATATAAAAATGCCGAAAAACGCTGAAATTCTGTTTCGTGTTAATATAGGCCGGGCGGTGCTGCGAACTCTTGACGTTCGCGCGCCTCCCGGCGCGCTTGATAATATTATATTGTTACAAATTCTTATTAAACTTCATATTTGATGAAGTTTTTCTTCTGATAAAATTGTAATAAAACACCAGATATTATATTTTTTAGAATAACTTTGAATTGAACTTCTTTGAAATCTCAATTCCTTAAGAAGAAATTAATAAAGATGATTCCCTTGTTATGAATTTGGAAAAGCTACCGGGTTTTTCTTTTCTTTTTTATTTAAAAACTCAACACAAGCAACCTGATTGGTGTAGAGTTATTTATGTTTCCAAACCTCGCTGAATGCCCCAATCAGGACTGCGAAACAATTGTTTACAGTGGTGAACACCTAATCTGTATCGACTACTGAAGCTAGACTCATGTTACTGTCATAATAAAGAACTTTGACCGTGCGTTGAGGTTAGATCAAATTCCAGTTAAAATAGGCACTATGACTGTAGCCAATAGTGGAAATCGAGCTTTAAATAAGCAATAATATTTAATGGGAGAGCTTATTATTTGTATTCTAGTCAAAAAGTAATATGATGATCAGGCTTAGGCCAGCCAATCATTATCAGGTAAACCTGACAGATACGCCTGAACAGGTTTGCCTGATACCTGATAGTGTGTGTGCTCATCAGGTATGAGGTAGAGGTAGACCTGACAGGCAGACTTTTTCAGGCGTACCTGTCAGGTCTACCTGATAGTGACTGGCCGACCTTACAGTTGAATAAAAATACTTTGTTATAAAGGCGGTTTCGTGGTGTTTGATGATAGGTACCTATCTATCCAAGGTACCTAGGTATAACAAGCCAGCAAAGGAAACAGTCAGTTGACACTAATCTAAATCAAAGCCTACTTAACATCAGTGTCGAGGACAAATCATTTATACTTAGTTAACAAAAGACGACACGTAGGCCCGAGTTCATAAGATTTGAAAAATGCTCAAATGTACACTTTTGAGACCATAATTCCGAGATTGAACTTTAATAACTTTTCTTCTCTTTCAGAACTTTTAATTTGTAAAGAAAAATATAGACAATATTTTTCTTGCTTTTTTTATACGAGTTAAGTTACAAACAAAATTATATCAATAAAGAGGTGCTCTAAATAAAGCACTACTTACCTATACCTATGTACTTTTTAAGTTTTAGTCTTGCGTTGATTGATTACAGTGCTTTTAGGCCAGTTCTTCTTTCGAACGCTGCGTCGAAGAGGAGTTAACTCGTTTACTCTGAGTGGGCTTGAAAATTGTGGAAACTCAACAGACATGACATGTAGCGGAGAAATTACAAACCAATTTTGTACTTGATACTCATCGAGATTCGCTTCCGGAATTTAGGATGTGGCGTTCACTCGAAGAGATACGCCAGGAGGGGAAATGAAATCAAGGTCATTACCCATCCAAATAGGTACATTGAAAAAATATTTAAGGCAAGTAAGAAAAAAATCCTGGCCCTGACCCTAAGAGAATGCAAGATGTATATTTGGTCAAGGTCGACGGTAGTGCGTCGGGACAAGTTTCGGCCTGGTATACACACACCTACTAAGTATGAGAATCTTTGAAGACAATTGACCGAACAATAGTGAGGTCTATGTTTCAATTCGACCGTTTTGCATTTATTTTGGATGTTTGTTCCCGTATAACTCACGATTGCCTGGTCCGATTTTGATTAAATTTGGTACAGGAGTTTATAAGATAAAGGCACGTTGATTCTTGAAATTTGAACTCCCAGAACTGAACGAGGTTGATTTTGTGGTCTGCACGTTTCAGAGTCCAATACATTTGAATTGCATTCATACGTACAGTCGTCTCTGTTTGGGCAAAAGAGTTTGAGTGAGGTCTACAGTTCACAGACCTACTAGTATGTGTAAGATTGACACGGATCAATGAATTAAGATCAGATACGACAACTTGTCAAACCATTAAAAAGCTGAGAGAATATTTTTGAAGTACCTACATCTTGTTACTCGGGTTAGGCCGATATTTTTGAGACAGGACTTGGCATTTGTTTTGGAGATCTATTTTTAGGCACCTCGGTACGGATAACCTTAATTTACAAAGAGCTTTTTGGAGTGCATATTCTACAAATTATATAAGGATCTCGTGTTTGGTTGGTCGAAACTGTTTTGAATTTGATTGGTCGAATCATTAAGCCACACTAAATAGAATCTGGAATAGGACTTCTCTTCTGGAGAGATAGCAGCAACAATAGGTACTGTGGGATAAATAATAAATAAATCACTAAATCCTTCTTTTCCTCCTTTAGTATAATACTTTTTTTTTTCAGTTCGCAGATATAAAATCTAACAAACAATAATATCTACCTACCTATTTTTTAATTAACCTCTTGTGCAGTTTCGTTTTATGAATCAACAGAAGCAAAGAAATTAAGTTTGGATAAATTTGTTTATTTCACTATTTTTAATGGTGTTAAATGCATCAAATTCTTCAAATGAACTCAAAGAAAGTAAGTACCTGTATTCAATTGTTCAATGAAGATTATATAACAACCCAGAAAAACTGATGATTTCCTCAAAATCCTCCAGAAATCCGTCAGTTGACAAATTGGTTTGGAAAAATATTTAGAAGTAATCAGTACCTATACGAGTAATTACGCATCTTTTTCAAAACTAACTACTTCTGAACTTCAGAGAAAAGAATTAAAAAAAAAAGTATATATTAAAAAAAAAAAATAAAAAAAAAAATGGAAACACAAAACATAGGAATGGAGTTTGGATAGATCAGAAAATAATTCAAAAAAGGTAAGTTCAAACAAGGGGAAAATTAGAAATTCTAAACGAAGGGAAATCAAGAAAAACTAGATGAACATGAGGTGATTTATTGGGTTAGTTTGTTTATGAAAAGAGATTCGCAAAATGCTCTCAAATCGAGGTACAGGAGATCTCAGTTGCACTTTTTTATTCAAAAATACAATATTTTGTATTAATAATAATATGTAATAAGTACTAACTAAATTTAATAATATTTATATAAATAATAATTATTTCCCTTCTTTTTCTTCTCCAGACAAATAACATTGGGTATATCCTATATCCTAGCACACATTACCGGAGAAGACAGATCAAGCTCTTGTGAAATGGATTCCGTTGAAGCAATGGACATATCCCACAACACTCCTAGTAGCAATCCACAGGAAGAGGTAAACAAGGATGAAAATGAATTAGAGAACATAGTACGGTATGGATACCGGTCTGCCTGCTCGCAAATCACTGTGGCAGTGGCACAAAACTTTCTCGTGTTAGCTCTTGGAATGTCATATGGGATGCCTACAGTGATTTTGGGAGCTTTGGATAACAAAGTTGCAACTAATCAGACTAAAATCGACACACCACACTTGATAATGAATGATGAAGAGTCATCATGGTTGGGAAGTATACTATTTCTATTCCATCCAGTTGGTGCTGTCATCAGCGGATATCTTGTGGATTTAATAGGCCGAAAAGTAGTCCTGATAATTGTATGCGTACCTTACTTCGTAGGATGGATTTTGTTGTCCTATGCCCAGTCCGTGGGTACAATAATGGTTGGATCAATGGCATTGAGCATAGGATTAGGATTTTGTGAAGGCCCTATGTATTCGTACTTGGGAGAGGTATGTGAGCCACGAATCAGAGGATCATTGACTTTATTAACAGCAGTGTCTGGAAATATGGGACTTCTTATCACATTCTTTTTGAACGCTCTTGTTCCCTGGAGAACAACAACATTATTAAGCTCCATCATTCCTCTACTTGCTGCAGTCATGTTATTCTTACTACCTGAATCTCCAGTCTGGCTGATTTCTAAAGGTAGAATAGCTGAAGCTGAAGAAGCTCTAAGATGGCTTCGAGGTTGGAGTAAGAAAGACAAAGTTCGAGCCGAGTTTGATCAAATGGTTAGGGGTATACAAAAATCTTCCAAGGATGCAAATAAAAATAACATGTCCAAAATTGACAAGATTCGAAATGAGTTAAATAACTTTAAAAGACCAGAAATTATCCGCCCATTTAATATGCTTATCATATTGTTTTTTGTTACTGTGATAAGTTCTTTCATATCATTGAGACCATATCTTGTTGAAATATTTCAAACATTTGGATTTCCTCTCAAGTCAGAATGGGTCCTAGTGTTAACAAGTGTTCTGGGTATTACTGGATCTTTGGCTAGCTCGTTGACTGTCAATAAGTTTGGTAAAAGACCAATGACATTGTGGAGCATGGCTATTTGTTTTGTTTTTACTATAGCTCTTGCTATATGTGCTATGAATGTGCACTGGCCTGGCTGGATTCCTCTGACAGTATTCTGTGTTTGTTTTTGGATTTCTGATTATGGAATACTAGCTTTACCATGGATGTTAATGTCGGAAATCTTCCCTACTGATGTTCGTGGTGTTGCTTGTGGCATTGGTGCAGGTATAAATTCTCTCATCAGTTTCTTCGTTACTAAAACTTATGTGGATTTGATACACTGGTTTGGCCTCCATGGTACTTTAATTATTTACAGTTTTGTAATGGTTATAGGCTTTGTATATGTGTACTTCTATGTTCCAGAAACAGAAGACAGAAATTTACAGGAAATTACGAAGTTCTTTGCCGAAAATGGTAGCGCTCGAGAATTTAAGAGACCAAATACCAAGAATTAAATGACATTTTTGATTTGCCAACAATTACGCTTAACTTACGTACCTACCTATTCATACAGTTTGATTAAGTCCCCTCATCTTAATTTTGACCGGGTGAATTTAGAAACTTGAAATTTTGTATACGGGCCTATATTTACCTTTAGTTTTAATAGGCTATCTAAAAATTCAGAGACTTTCTCAAGGTCGGCCCTTGTGGGACCAACTTTTTTAAAATCTAAAAATTCTAAAATGAGAACGCCCTACTTGTGAATTTTGTGCGACTACTGAATTTGGCGACTACAGGATTGCAAAATATAAAATGCAAAACCAAAAGTCAGCTTCTCAAATTTAACAGATCAAAAAATATTCAGGGGTTCCAGGACTTTGCAAACACTCAGTTTGTAATTATAATTAAGTACCTACCTAATATTTTTTATTAATATTTAATTAGAGTGAAATAATAATAATTAATTAATTAATTATTAGAAATATTACAAATGAGCAACGGAGTGAATTCTTCACTGTCACTAGATTTATATCAAATGTCAATAAGTTTATATACCACCTACTTGAAAGCGGTAGATCACGGGTTCGATTCCCTCCAGGGCGAAGTTTAACCTAAACCGAAAAAGTTCGTTCTCGGAACGGCAAGCTTTCTTCTATCTTGTCCTCCTCTCTTCGATTTCGGGACGATAAGACCTCCGTTGTTGCAATCCCCTCTATCAAACCTCTTGAAAAAAAAAAAATCTTTTCAAGATTTCGATCCTAATTTGGACCTTTGAGCTTCTGGGGAGGAGCTAGCCCTTTTTCTGAGTGCTTTCTACAGTTCACTAAATCACTAGTATGTACTTATACATGAGACAAATCCTCATTGACAGTGGGAGTAAGAGTAAGTACACCCCGAAACTTCAGAGGCGAAAAAAATGTCTCTGTCTGGAAATTGAACCTCCTGCGTGCAAATCCTGGAGCCCACAGTGTGATACGTACCAAGCCAAAGAGCTTGATTAGGTGCAACCAAAGTAATAAGGAAAGATTTTTACGCTACCTTGTTTGACTCGGAAGTATACATATGTATAGATAGTTATGTATGTAGGTAGGGTACTTGGGTACTCGAATCATTCATACAGTTCCTCACTAGGTAACATCGATTTCCATTTAGTTCCTGATGAAGAGAGACATGTGTACTTGTGTACTAAAAACAACATCGTGCGACAGAAAATAAATAAAAAATAATCATCGAAGAAAAAAATAAAGCAAATTCTAAAAAATAAATAATGAAAATTATCTCCCCAGGACTGATGTCTACATTTGATTACATTTCTGTTGGTAACACTTATCTACTTCAAGTTCAACTTTCTGATCTCCCAGTGGGGAAAAAGTCGTGTAACAATTTACTTACCTAACCGTTTGACATAATTTTTTTCTCTTTTATAAATTTATAATAATCTACATAATATGAAAAAATGGTTGTACATATTTAATTTTCCTCTCTCCCTGTGAATGTACGTATGTGAAACTGTGATTTTCTTTCAATGTTGCCGGGGTATCCGGTTGTTTATTGTGATTTGAAATAATTTTCTTTTTCTGATTTAAACTTAAATCCATTTGAAGTGAATACTTTTATTCTAAATAATAATTGAATGATTCTACAAATATTTTACAAAAGTTTTCCTAAGCTAACAACCCTCACTTTATTGTAAATTTCATTCAAAGGTTGTTCTGAAAACCATCCATTTTTAAGGGTGCCAATGTACGAGCAACTCGAAAGGAATTGAAGGAAAATCTACCCCATAATCTGGAAGGAAAAAGGTATGATATTATATTGGGTTTAACGTCAATGGCTACTTTGGGTTTTTCGTAACGAGGGTCTTACACTCCATTTTAGGGAAAATTTAGATTGTAGACATTACCTACTTTTACGCCATTACCTAGAGCAGGCTTGTCCAACCCGCGGCCCGCGAAGGCCCGCCTAAAAAAAATGAACGAGAATGAGAAATAATTAATGCATGAAATTTTTCAAATTAGTAAATATACTAAATAAAATAATTAATGCATGAAAATTTTCAAATTTATAAAAATTATCCCAATTTACCTTACGAATTTCATAATTAGTTTTCATAATAAAATAAAATTATATTATAATTACATTACCCCAGGCCATCCCCCCCCCCGTGAGTTGAGTTTTTGCGGCCCCCCAACTCTCTACCTTGGTCTCTTGCGGCCCTCAGGTGCCCTAAGGTTGGACAACCCTGACCTAGAGAAAAACAATAATTTTCATTTTGAGATAGGAATCCCAATATAAATCCAAAATAAGTTCAGGGATGTTCAAGAATAAAAGCGATATTCCAGGACAACTGGCGTACACTTTTCCTTGAAAAAATCCAAATTTTGTAATTTGAATAAAACAAATATAATTTTTTCATTTGTATCTTTTATCCCTAAATCCCGACGTTTTCTCATTTTCCTAGGGGGATAATGGTTTTTATTAGTCCTGACTCCGGACTGCGAAAAATTTTTCAATGTTCATCTGGACTCGAACGGGATTTGGTTGCCGACCCCTAGTTCATGACTTGTATTAGGCTTAATGAGTCATTCATTCAGTTCAAACAAACATACTATTTTGTGTTGGGAACTCCATCGTCACATGAACATGAATTGGTACATCATTAACAAAGATATATAGGGTAAAAGTAAATCCGATGGTACCTAAGGTGCTTGCTTGCTATGAAGAAGGTCCTGGGTTCGAAGCTCGGAATCGAGAGAAAAATTTGCACTCTTATCTCGATTGCAAGTATTCTTCCCACCCGGGGACGCATTTTATCCTAAACAGACAACGTTCGTTCTCGGAACGGCTGGCTTTCTCCTATCCTGTCTTCTTTCTTCGCTTTCGGGACGATAAGACCATAGTAATTGGAGTTCCCTCTATCAAACCCCTTAAAAAATGTATTTCAATGAGTTACATTTTCTCTGTTGTTTTCGTGTTAAAGGAGAAGATGTAAGAGAAAGCCAGCCGTTCCAAGAACGAACCATATCCTTTCAGAATAAAATACGCCCCGGGTGGGAATCGAACCCGCGACCTAGCGCTTACCAGGCAGACGCTCTACCCACCAAGCTGACTAGGTTGTCGCAACATTATTAATTGCAAAGTAATGACTAGAAAGTTGGGCTGAATATTTTTTTTACATTCCCAGTACATAGGTAGGTATAGGTACCGTGTATCACTTGCACCTATGTACATTGTACATAGATACCCCCAAGAGTTGTACCTATGAGACATCCTGTTTACGAAATTTTCAATAGAACTAGGTACCTATTCTCATTTGAATATAGACATTACTATGAAAAACATTTCCTGAACAATAATTTATTAAATTATAGAGGTAGGTCCGTTCTTTCGTACCTGTATTACACGATAAGGAAATCCACTTTTTTCAGGATGTTTGAATCGAAATGATTCTGTGCAAAAGAAGAAAAATATAAACAGATTCCACTAGTTACTGGCGACTCTTGAGGTATTGCCAATGTACACTATGTACCTACAGCCCATAAATTTAGACCACTATATTTTACGACCATTCGGAAATAAAGACCACCAATCTCTTCCGGAGAATTTCTGTTTTTTATAAGTACCAACATATTTTTTAGTTGAATGGGGAACCTATAGGATGTAATTTTATGTTGTTCTTGTTGTAGATTGGAAGATTAGAACCTTCATTTTTCTTTCACTCTCCATAATGTTCAAAAATAAATGGAATTCCTTTCCAAGAAGGCTCTTCACTGGCCCTGAAATGAAATAAAGGGAACTCTTCTTCGCCCATGTTGCAGGTGACACCCATCTCCTGAGTCAAAAGTTGAGCATGTGATAAAGTTTCTGAGGCTACAATGAAGGAGCCCCAGGACGCCGCTAATAACTACAAGGATGAACCAGAGAACACAATCCGGTATGGATTCCGATCTGCCTTATCGCAAGTCATGGTGGCAGTGGCACAGAACTTCCTACTGCTGGCGGTTGGTATGTCATTCGGCATGCCTACAGTGATTTTGGGAGCTTTGGATCACAAAGTTGCAACAAATCAGACAAGACTTGAGTCACCAGACTTAATAATGAATGATGAAGAATCATCATGGTTGGGAAGTATCCTCTTTTTAATTCATCCAGTTGGTGCTGTCATCAGCGGCTATCTGCTAGAGATAGTTGGCCGAAAAAAGGTTATGATCATTGTCTGTCTACCATTCTTCTTTGGGTGGATGTTTTTGTATTATGCCGAATCCGTCAGTTTCATTATGATGGGTACGATTGCAATGGGTATCGGCATTGGTTTTTGTGAAGGACCAATTATTTCCTATTTGGGAGAAGTTTGTGAACCTCGAATGAGAGGGGCATTGACTTTACTTACAGGAGTATCTGGAAACTTGGGTATTCTTATCATATTCTTCATAAATGCTCTTGTAGACTGGAGAACGACAACTTTGATTAGTTCAATCATTCCCATACTGGCCATGATCATGTTGCTCTTTCTACCTGAATCCCCAACCTGGCTCATTTCTAAAGGTAGAATATCTGAAGCTGAACAAGCTTTAAGATGGCTTCGAGGTTGGAGTAAGAAAGACAAAGTTCTCTTGGAGTTTGAACAAATTATTCGAGATATGTCAAAGTCTTCCAAAAATTTAAATGGAAACGATACAAAGAAGGTATCCAAGATTGAAAAATTAAAAGGTGAGTTTAATTACTTCAGAAGACCAGAAGTCACTCGTCCATTTAACATGCTCATGATATTGTTTATTGTTGTAGTAATTAGCTCCTTTGCACCAATGAGACCATATCTTGTTGAAGTATTTCGAACTTTTGGACTTCCCATTGATCCGGAATGGGTTCTTGTGGTAACAGGTGTTCTACAAATTAATGGTGCTTTAGTGAGCTCATTGACTGTTAACAAATTTGGTAAGAGACCAATATCCTTGTGGAGCACAGCCATTTCTTTTGTTGCATCTCTATTGCTTTCCGTGTGTGCCATGAATTTGCATTGGTCGGGTTGGATTTCTATGACACTCTTCTGTATGTGTTTCTGGATTTCTGGTTTCGGATTGCTAACATTACCATGGATGTTAATGTCCGAAATTTTCCCTATCCCTATTCGTGGTGTTGCTTGTGGAATTTGTGCGGCACTTAACTCCATCATCTGTTTCCTCGTTACCAAAACATACACGGATACAATCACATGGTTTGGACTTCATGGTACGTTGTTTATTTATAGTCTTGTGTCAGGTTTAGGATTTATTTATATGTATTTTTGTCTTCCGGAAACAGAAGACAGAACGTTACAGGAAATTATCGATTTCTTTGTAGAAAATCGCAGCGCTCGAGAATTTAAGAGACCAAAGATAAAGAAGAAGAAAAGTAAAGAAGTAGACAAAGTATTTACTATTGTAACCGAGTAGGCCTGTGAGGTACCCTGACTATAGAAGTACCTTGTACTTCTTGGTAATAGGAAGAGCCAAATTAGAAATGTGACACGAGTTATTCAGAACAATGTGGCTCACAAACTTCTTGACTGATAGTAAAGAACTAATGAATAGGTAATGCTAATAATATGATTAATATGTTTGCTTAGCAATACCAACAATGTACCTGATGTGAATATCGAATAGATATAGTAGGTACGTACCTATTGTGCGACAAATATTACTAGCAAAATGAGAATATCATTTCTGATACACACTTCAAAATGGGGTTTTCTCTTTTCTACGTTTGTTGTAAGTGTGAAAAAATTAATTAATGAATAGGTAGGTACTTTAAGATATTTATGTGTTCAGAGATATTCAAAGATTGACCATATTTTGGCCGTTTTATATTCTGGACTACCTGCGACTTCTGTGTTAAAATATGATATTTTATGTTCTAATTAGTGTCTTTCTGTTTATTGTGTGAATAATATTGTTTTATCGATTCTTACATTCTGAACTCCCAAGGTGTTCTTTCATTACTGTAATAAAATTGATTCTATTAGTATTTTATTTATTTCTGCAATTTAATATTTTTTCACCAATCGACAAGGCCTTGTATAAAGTTAATAGGCAGGTACATTCACTATTTTTATTAGCTTTTTTGCAACTGCATGACTTTTACTTGCAATATTTGTCTCCCACTAATTATTCATGGAGCTGGTTGGGTGTCTTGCCCATTCTACGCAATTCCAAGCAATATCTATCCGATCCTTCTTCTTCTTCTTCTTCTTCTTCTTCTTCCTCTACTATTGTCCAATTAATTTGGATAAGTAGATATATTCGATCCTGTAGGTACCTACATATTATGTATAGTGATATAATTTTCGTCGAGGTATAGGATAAGGAAAGTAGAAATGAAAAACTTTTGTTTTTATTTTTTGTTAATTGAGGGGTTTGAAACAAAAACGACTTATACCTAACTCATAATCATAAGTATATTAGGTAGTCTTATAGCCTATAAGTCATTATTAAGTCAAACGCCTCAATTATTTCTCTTTATTTCAAATTTACAGTTTATTTATACAAGTTTGATCAATCCTCAATGAGGGTTCTTTTAAATAGGGTAAATACAAGTTTATACATACATCCGTACATAATTATCGTGATTTTCGCTTTTTCTTTTGCAATTTAACTAATTCGTTGAAGGATTTTCTTTAGAAAACTTGATTGTCTGACGAAAAAATCAAGTAGCGACTGTCTTTGGCAGTATAACTAAGAACACCTCACTTCTGGACTTGACGTTTGCATGCCTCAGAGCAGGCTGGAATGGTTTTAAGAAATATTACAGACAGACACAGCTTTGCCTTACATTCTATCACCTACAGTAACAGTATAACTTGAGCCGGGCTTGATCAACACATCTGCTCTGGTTGGCATAGACATTCAGTCGACTAACATCCCCCACAATATCTTTAGTGTCCAAAATCAGATCGTATCTCATCGTTGACTCAAAAATGGCCAACCCTGGTACCGTTACGATAGAGATGGTATAGTCTCGTTGGGTCCAATTTCCTGTCTTAGATGACATAGAAAATATCGACTGCTCATACTGCGCGGACAATATCTTGTGTACTTTCAACTGATGACATTTGTCCGTCAGATTTTTTAGTAGGACCTCATTGATGTGAGATACCAACGTCTGGGATAACTCTCGAACCGTAGGACTTTCCAGTGACGTACGAATTAATTTGTTGTGGCAGGTACAGTAGTGTGCAGGAATGCCTGCCTGATGGCAGCCTCTCGTGTCAGGAATATTCCTGAACAGGCTGATACCTCGCGGAATATTGTCTTTATCAGGACCTCTGTCCTGTCTCAAAAGCTCATCTTTAAGGCTACTTACATCTATCAAGTCTTTGAACGTTTCGTGCAAATCGTAGGGTGTGGTAAGCCTATGTTGGTTGTACAGAAGATTCGAATAGGCGACCCTGTATTTGGTTTTGAACGTTTGAGGCATAATGAAAAAGAGGAATGGCAACCGTTCTTCCAAATGGCCTTGATAAGTTTCCCGAAAATCTCCCCATCTCAGGCCGTGGTCACTTGTTAGGATAAGAATTGTTCGATTCAGATGACCGTTCTTGTTCAAGTTTTTTACGAATTTTTGTAGAATAGAATCGCCCAATCGCGGTAGATTAAGATAATCGTGAGTTAAACTCGAGGTCCAGACGAAAGCAAAGTAAAAGTAATTCCTCAGTGCTGACGTGTACTTGAGGGCGTATTCGAGGACTGTTTTGAATATGAGTTGCGATCCCATACAGAGGTGAGCATTGAGGATTTTCGTGTTACCAATGACGGCTTCCGACTCCTTGCTGAATATGTTATAGAAGGTATCGGTGGGGGACTTTGCGAATCCGCTCTTGAAGTAGTTGAACGTGGACATTCCGAACGAATCTTCGGCGTATAACGTTTTGAAACCAGCCGCGCTGAAGTTTTTCCACAGGAAAGGGCAATCGTCAAATGTGGACTCGGGAGTTGGATAGCAGGTTTGTTCCAGCTCTTTTTCGGACATGCCTGTAACAATTAAGAATGAACACTAGTAGTAACTAGACTAATAGTTGAGAAAAAAAGTATCAATAACTTTCACAAAAACTATCCACAAGAAAGAAATCAATACCTATAGTGTAAAATGACAATTTTCGAGTACATGATAGTACCATAATTGTGTACATTCGACATAGTTTAGATTTCTTGGGGTGAGGTTGTTAGGTTCAAATATGTTAGCCTAAAGTGCCTTGAATTGAGTTGAAACAGATAAATCAAACTCACCCGTCAACGCAGCGACCAGATTGGGAAATGTGTTGTCACCAATTTTGTTGTACCCTCGCATGTCGACCAATTCGTAATGCGTATCCAGATACTTGTACGTCCGCGACATTTGTCTCAGGAAGTTTTGCCGGGACACCGCATCAATCCCGACCACCAGGACTGAGTACTCGGGCTCCGGGGGGTCCGGTGGCCGCGGGACAGGTAGATCAGATTGCGGGACGCGAGATTGTGGGTCACGTGATTGCGGGTCGCTGACGGGCGTTGGCTCCGGGACAAAGGAGAAGAAATCCGTGTACACTTCGACTTTGTCGAGGGAGCAATCGACGCGAATGAATTCGTCGGATAGAATCTGGACGGGAGATGTGAGAGGAACTTTTCTAGAATACCTGGTGTAGTGAAAAGAACAAAAACGGAACCGCTGTAATCCTGTATGTCATGAAGGAATTTGATCCAAATCCAGCTTAGATAGCTTGATTGGTAGCGCATCTACCTTGTAAAAGCTAGGCCGCCGGTTCGATTTCCGTCCGGGCCGGATTTTATCCTGAAGGGATAAGGTTCATTCTCGGAACGGCTGGCTTTCTCCTATCCTGTCTTTCTTCTCTCTTCGATTTCGCGACGATAAGAACCTAGCCGTTACAGTTCCCTCTGTTAAAGCGCTTCAAAAAAAATTGATCCGTCTACATAAACCATACCGACTTTCGCATACGGGAAGCATAGTCGCGTGACTTTTAGTCGCACGACGCCGCGCGCTAGCGCCACCAGAAATTCCAAGCCTCTGAAAATGATACTTAACTCTCACACTGAAATCGCGCGACCAGATCGCCTTTAGTGTGAGAGGTACTGAGGTATATATCATTTTCATAAGTGTGTATTTTCAGGTGGCACCAGTGTCCTCAAGAGAAAAAGTCAGATGACTTCAAATGTGCTAGAGGCCTAAGGCTGATCTCACCCTGCACGCGTAGACCCGCAACTTTCAATAGAGAGTAGTCGGCTGCAAAACCAAACCTATGAAAATGATATACAGGGTGCGGCATAAATCCGGTAAAGGCTGAATAATTGAATATGGTCAAATACTCGTAAAGTCAATTTCGTACCTGAAGCCAATCGGAAGATATTCAGCCTTGGTCGAATTTATGCCGGTGTAGAGTCTATAGAGGGTCTCTATCATTTTCATAGGTTTGGTTTTGCAGGTGACTACGAGCACCTAAAAGTCGAGCGTCTACGCTTCCAATGTGAGATGGGCCTAACGCTCAACCTCACGAACATGACTTACATGGTTCGCATCGTCCCATACTTGTTGCTTCCCTGTTCATACTTCCACGTGAAAGCCCTATAGTTGCACTGGATACTGCCTGTCGAGTTACCAACATAGTAGGGCAGGGCCGATTTGATGATGAATAGGAACGTTCGATTCGACCCCACCAGGCGCGGTTTTCCGTCGTTCCAACCACGACAGGACTCGAAGCTCTCAGGTTCGAAGTAATGCTCTAGGCGTTCATTACGGACGGGTAGTTCGGAGATTTTACAGGCGTTGCTGTAGACGAAGTAGCCGGCCCTGGTGGGCTCAGCGCGGATGTCATCTGAAATGAAAGCGAAATGCTGAGTTGGTTTGTGTGAAGAATGTAAAGATACACAGGCGTACTTATCGCACTTCTTTTTTTTATATGCTCCTAGACAAAATTAGCGCACACCTTAAACTTTTCAGGTTTACTTGACCCCTGGTGACCGAGGGTTAATATTGGTATGTTTACAAGTTTTATGAATAATGTACATTACTTGCAGTCTCCGGATGGACGTGAGCGCGTGTGGAGAAGGCTTTAGTGTTTAGTGTTTCAAATGCAGGCAACAACAAAATATTTGGAAATTTTCAAGGTGTGCGCTAATTTTGTCCAGGAGTATATAATTAAGCAAGGTCTTTTGTTGTAAACATTATGCATTATGGTTTAGACTGCTGGGGTAAAGGAGACTTTTTAGTGTCATTCGAGCAGGATAAACAAGGTATATTGTATTATTTCTATTCTGTTCTACTGGAACTTTGCCTGATTCAGTGCCATGTGCTCAGGTTATCATGACAAGAATATATTGATCTTAAAGTCCTTATATGTATATGTAGATCCATAGAAGATAGGACACGGGTAACCAATATGCTAGGGTTGAAATTTGTTCACCTTTTGTTTCCGGTCCTAAATAGGCACTGATAAACTAAAACTATGCCCTGAAGATCTGCAGAAGCAGTTCCGGAATACCTAGGTGCTATATTCAGAATAGAATGAAAGAGGAAAAGAAGTTAGCACCTTCCTATATTTTTCTTCTATTTTGCTATCCTAACTTAGCCCTGTGCATACTGTATAACCACCTAAGTATCATGATTCGTGAACATGAACACTGACCAAATGTTAATCGTTTTGAGTCGAGTCCAAGCAAAGCCCGTAACACCCTAGTCACCTATATTCTCATTCATTTCACGGACGGTACCCATGTTCATACCTGGTTATAGCTAAATGTAACTAAAGTAGCCGAAGCTAACCCATTAGCGCCTGAATTATTTTTTGATTCTATAAGTTTGCATCAATAATTACCTATCGTTTGAATCTTACGTATTCTTGAGAGTTCATTGCAACGGTCAATACATTAATTAGACTTACTTTATCATGGACACTCGTTGCTATGTTGAAAGCCCAGAAGAGGTTAGGTAGTAGAACAGCCGCGGTAGACAGTAATAGTACACAGAAACCTAACCTCTTCTGGGCTTCCAACATAGGAACGAGTGTCCATGATAAAGTAAGTCTAATTAATGTATTGACCGTTGCAATGAACTCTCAAGAATACGTAAGATTCAAACGATAGGTAATTATTGATGCAAACTTATAGAATCAAAAAATAATTCAGGCGCTAATGGGTTAGCTTCGGCTACTTTAGTTACATTTAGCTATAACCAGGTATGAACATGGGTACCGTCCGTGAAATGAATGAGAATATAGGTGACTAGGGTGTTACGGGCTTTGCTTGGACTCGACTCAAAACGATTAACATTTGGTCAGTGTTCATGTTCACGAATCATGATACTTAGGTGGTTATACAGTATGCACAGGGCTAAGTTAGGATAGCAAAATAGAAGAAAAATATAGGAAATAAGTACATTTTATTATTATTATTTTCAAGTATATAGCCTAGCCCTCTGTATAACCCATTAACCACCACATAAAGTTCGTTAGGTCCAGCCTAGTTAGCTTGGTTGGTAGCGCGTAAGTGCTAGGGCGTGGGTTCGATTCCCATCCGGAACAGATTTTATCCTGATCGGATAATGTTCGTTCTCGGAATCGCTGGCTTTCTCTTATCCTGACCTCCTTCTCTCTTCAATTTAGGGACTGTAAGACCTCCCTTGTAAAACCTCAAAAAAAGTAGTATTACTAAATACTGGTGTGTTTACTTAACAATTATCCTGTATTTTCACTTTGGAAAAAAAGTAGATAAAATAGTCACCTGCTTGCGTAACCAAGGGATGGTAGCTGGAGTTGTTGTCAACTGACGTAGGGTTGGGATAGTAGTACAAATAGACGCCGGTAGAGAACACTGTGAACAGGGAGATTAAGTAGAACCATTTCGGTCGTCTGTCATGGAGCATGAAGAGCCTGGAAATGGGAAGAAAAAAAATGGACAACGGTAAGAAAGAGTAGAGGTCAGTGAACTGTAGACCCCGATCGGAAAAGGATGTGTTGACTGTGCAATCAGACCCTATCCGAGGAAATAACACCTATTTGTCCCCATAACACTTATTATGTATATCAAAATATAATATACAATGTATGTCCACGAGTTGGCTATGGAGCCCAGTAAGATATTAAAGGTAGAAACACACTGGTAGTGTGACTGTCCTGAACGAAATTACCTACAATATTATGGGAAAACTTTGAACTACATCTTTCCGACTCCCCATGACTTCACATGACGTGACGTGATAATAGTGTGTTTCTACCTTCAGAGTTGAAAGGGCTGTCCCTCATCAGCTCATCACCAGTATTTAGTAATATTGCAAATATTACGGATGTCAATTTACAATTCGCTGTCAAGAATGACAAGACTTGGCCTCGCGAGGACGATTTATTGTGAAGATGACACACATTCCATCGAAGAAGAAAGATGGCTTTAATACGTAAGATGTGTAGAAGATATACTGTAATATTATACCTAAAATATGACTACAATAGAATTATCCATTATTTATCCTTGGATCTGTCATTTATCTCTTAAGACTAATGGATTCATAATTGCAAAATATAAATTGTCACTTTTGTCAGGTGACTCAGGTGGTCTGCAAATAAATAAGTATGGTGATTTCTGCAAAACTTTGCGATACGTGTCCTTGGACTCATCTAGATGCACACCACACTCAACGTTGCTTAACTTTAGTGTTTGAATGTAACCAGTGGAAAGTTTCTGAAAATGTGGTTGTTGTAAATTCCAAGCTACCAGTGAAGTTGATAAAGGTTTAACGGCATTAACCTGTATTAATATAGGCCGGACGGCACTTTGCGCGGTTCCCTGTACACTTGAGAACTAAGCTGCGTCCACACAGTTGATGGCCGTCAATCGACGTCGACTGACCCGTCCACACTGCCTCGACAACATAGATTCACCTCGTCGATCGACGGCCGTTGACTAAGTGTACACACAGTTTAAGAGTGCTAAGATTTGTAGAAGAGCTACCAGCAATACCATGTTGAATGCACCATCAGTTTCCCATGGATCACTGAAATTAAGCACCTCGTGGTTAGTGTCTGGATCGCGTGGTGCTAGCTTGAAATATAGATTTTTTTCAGGAACGAGTCCCTCATGGCATCCATCACCATGAGAAAGCTGTTGGCAAAGAACTCAAAATATTTAAAAGTAAACGCTTTGTTACAAAAATACGGAAGTAAAAGTTATCTGGAACTGCATGCCGACGCCACAGCAAGAGGTGTGGTAAAAGATAACGTGGGTGAGCCTGATGAAAAACTACCTACCTATTAGTAGGATAATTTGTAACCAATCTAATATTGACAGAGCATAAAGATAATATAAAGAAAAAGATTAAAAGATCAGGATATAAAAATAAGATCAGATCAGAACAAAGTAAACAGGTCTCTAACTTGGTTCAACATTTACATGATTACATAATCGTTCATTAGTTCGAGCTGCCGAGTTGAGTGGACAAATGGCGAAACATTTAAATATGGACATAAATGTAAATGTTTATAAAGACAATGAAAAATCAGAATCTTGTCACAGAAAAATGAGCATGTCTTCAGGCACCAACGTCCATCAATGTACAAAAGTGTCCCTATAGTTGGCAAAAAAGAAGGGTTCTGCTGAACACAGACCTTGAGGTTATTTTTGGTTCGAGTTTAGCTTGGGGCACAAGGGTACGCGCCAAGTTGCCAACTTTGAGTCAAAATATCTACACGTGATACTACTATATTACAAATCACATAAGGTACCTATGTAATACATACATATACAGATATTGGTATCAATGCATATTTATTGTCAGCAAATCAAAATGTCATTTCTTAAACACCCTCGCTTAGAAACTTGGAACCTGTTTCATTGTCGTCGTTAATTAGGGCGTCTCCCCGCTGGGGAGTTTCCATCTGTTTCTATGAGAAGTATTAGCAGGTTTTAATGGAAAATTCAATTAGAGACTCTTTCGTTATGTTTCTTTCGGAGACAATTAAAATAACCTAATGGCAAGTCTCATTATCGATTCAATCATACATGGGTTTTTGGATTTCAATTTCACTAATTGGCGAATTTTTAATCGCCTAAAATACGAGTACTGAGGTGGTAGATGATTCTGTGTTGTTGAATTTGCAAAATGTTCACACCCAAGTGTTTTGCAAATTACAACAACCTTAAATTATCTACAAAATTTGACGATTAAAAAATGCTAATGAGTGGAATCTCCCTGAGGCGTTGTAAAACCCAACATAGGGCACTAAGGCATTCTCTACCACCTAACCCTGAACCCTGAAGATCTCTGTTTATAAGGAGGTCAAACCCTCGAGTAAATTAGGACAAAGTTCTACATCTCGTCTGGGATTAAACCCACGCCCTTCTGTCTACCAGGCGAGCACCTAGACCACTGTGCCACCAAGAGAGGTGGTGTATAATATAATATGAAGTTGGTACCTGTCTACCTATAAGAAGTTTATGAGGTAGATCTCTGCAATTCAATGTCAGAATCAAAATTTATAACCCCTGGAACTCCTTGAAAGTCTGAAACTAATCCCAATTTGCACTATTCGCAGTGTTGTACATAATACCTACATATATGCATTTCATCTAATCTCCAAGATAATAAATTTAAATTTTAAAGGAAAGATTTAATCAGGATTTGATCATGGAGCGACTCAATATCAATTCAATTTTATTGTACAAATCTTCAGGTGTGCCCATATGTGGTAGGTACGTAAATTATCCTTTTCTGCACACATCTCCAACATATCAATGCGCTGTGCCTTTAGACTTCTATATGTATCACTAGTTCGCTCTTTGTTGGAATACGGTCTTCGTTTTAGTCTCAATATTTTTTTTAATTTTTATAGTTTTTTCTGAGATAATAAAAAAAAATCATGAGAATCACCAATTGTCAAGTTATAGATATATAGATTCTAGATGATTCTCTGGAAAAGATGTTCTTTCAAATCTTTTGTTACTAATAAAATTGCTTCGTTTGTTCATCTAGTCTAGTGCGTGGTAGCGCGGTAGCGCTTCGCTCCGCCAAGTCAAAATCAAGTGTGCCGGGAAGAGCGCGAACGTCAAGAGTTCGAAGCGCCGCCTAGCCTATAAGTGTGAACGTTGAGCTATTGTCTATTGAGGGATTCGTCATTCGAGGGAACTATCCCAAAAAGAACTTCATTTCCAAATTGTCTTTTTCAAAATAGAATTAGCCAGTCCCAGACAGTTTAAACAAGATAAGTTGTAAAGTAACGCAAATTAAATTGATCCCAAGGGCAAGGTAAACCTAGACCCTTGACAAGTGGAGTGTGTCAATCGCTCTGGAGATAAGAATATACCTACCTTGTTTATCTTGCTTCAATAGGACTGAAATGTCCCTTTACCTCAACAGTCTAAACAAGGTCTCATATACCCACTGAATGAGATAATAATACATCATACAATAGTAAAGCTTACAATTAATTCGTTACTTAGGTATTAGGTATGTCCCACATTGTAATACTTATAAAGATAACGATTTAAAAACGGGATCGGTCTAAAAATGTAACGCTTTGGAGATGCAAAGATATTAATAACAATAATAACAAGTAAGATAACAACGCACAACTTGTATTACCTAGGTATGGGCTTGCCAAATATCCAAAATATCGATTCGGGACGCGAATCCGCGAACATAATTGCCAAATCCGCGAACATAATCGCAAAATCCGCGAAAAAAATCGCCAAATCCGCGACCATAATCGCCAAATCCGCGAACAAAATCGCCAAATCCGCGAACATAATCGCGAAATCCGCGAACATAATCACTCTCTTCGATTTCGGTACGATAAGACCATAGCAGTTACAGTTCCCTCTGTCAAACCCCTTAAAAAAATGTACATGTACGAAGAAGTAACTACTTGAATAAGTGCAGAAAGTAAAAATGGAATGAAAATATCTAAATTTGAAAATAGGTATAAGTACCTAAGCTGATACCTATTGAAAAATAGTGATAACAAAATGCGTAGATAGGTAGGTACCTATTCGATCTATTTGAGCCCCTAACCCTAACCCAAATCCCTATGGTAATAAGCTCACAGCGCGTCGTGCGATATTGGTAGATGACGTCATCACGGGAGTACAGTGTTGTCGCTAGGTATGATATCGGCGTGCTTGAGACTCTCATGTTCCGAGAGCTGTATCTCACGATCTAGTGAACGCATTTTCTTCGTTTTAGTCTCAATATTTTTTTTTAATTTTTATAGTTTTTTCTGAGATAATAAAAAAAAATCATGAGAATCACCAATTGTCGATATGAAAGGACGTTATTGTTAAATTCTCAGCTTAGGCAAAAGAATCTGAGTGAGGTCTACAGTTCACAGAACCACTAGTTAACAACATTCTGCATTTGGAAAGTCGTTTGACCTAAGAAGGCCCTATAAACTTCTGGACAGAGTTACAGTATAATAAATGTAGGTGATCTGATGATACTGATGATGGACAATAGCCTAGAGCGAACTCTACCACAACCTATTGGGATGTCTGACATTATCTGGCGTAATATTTACCCTTGAAACATGTCTATTGAAACAACTTGGACACGAAAATATAATATATTGAAACAACTGAAAAATATATCATAGCAGGCGTTCCTAGCAAAACTGCGCAAAAAACAACATGAAGATCATGAGATAAACCAACGAAAATACAAAGATCATTAGCATCAAAACAAATCAGCAAAAAAATTGATTGATGAAAGAGCTCTACATTATTTGGAACGTTCCATGACAAGAATGGCGGGTTTTAAATTCTCCACATCATTATTATATTCATAGTCAAATAGTCAACAGTGTTAGCAGAGTGGCAGATACCAAGGTCGATGGAACAATGCTACAGATACATACGTAGAGGATTGATAATAAAATACTCTAGTACAGCAGTTCTCTACCTTTTTTCGTCCGCGTACCTCTTGGGTACCCGAGCTTTTCGCGTACCCCCGGCCCCCAGAGGGTCTCTTACGTACCCCCGGTTGAGAATCGCTGCTCTGGATGTCTAGTTGTCTAGTTCTAAAGGGTGTCCCAATAAGAACGCAAGATTTGAAACGGCCATAACTTTGTTATGACTTGTTTTATTTTGCACAATCTTTGACAGATTGATTGTAAACATAACAAAATTAGTCATCATGGTGTACTAAATCACTAAACTGTTTAACAACGTGTTAGCATAATAAAATCGACACATTAACTCTTTTGCGCGAGAATTTTCCTAGTCGAAATCGTGTCATTTTCCGTTTTACTGAGGAAAATGGCCTTCATGATCATGTAATTTTACCCCGCTAGACTTCTTTCTGTGAGGGTATCTAAAGTCACAGGTTTACGAAAAACTGAACGGGACGCCGGGACACCCCCTGAAATTCGGGACTGTCCCGGCCAATTCGGGACGTTTGGCAAGCCTACCTAGGTACAAATCTTCCAAAATCAAGAGCAGTGGTTCCCAAATGAAGGAAATGTAAAAACGGTTCAGTTTGTTCACGAAAATAAAAAAAAATGCAAGAGATATTAACAAGTGGTTCGCAAAATGGTAAGAATGAAAGATTAAAGTGGCTCGAGAATCAGATATTTAGGTACCTATGGAAATGGAACCACTCGTTTTATGGGATAAGTTTCATGAACGCCCGACAGCTACGGTGTATGCAATGTGCAATACACTAAGAATCGCGTTGCCTTTACTTTCTTTAGTGGATGTGCCAAAACCCCAAAATCAAATCGGTGGATGTGCCAAAATCCCAACATTAAAAAGGAAAAGACTTCCACTAACACCAACATTTTTGGACTAAAAACGAACTGTTTCTTTGGCAAAGTAAAGGAAACGAAAGGAACTGTATGGAACAATAAAAATAATGGAGCAGTTGCAAATGGGTAAAAATTATAAATAAATGGTCGATTCCTATGTAAAAAGTTGGGAAAAATCCAAATCTGAGGTCAAAACTCCGAAAAAACTTGAAAGTTATGTGTGTGGCTATATAACCATACTTCTGAACTTCATATGGGTTTAAGAATGTGTGCTAAGTTCTGATCATAGAGATGTGATATATCACCTTTCTTTTTTCTATAGTCATTTCTTTTTGTGTCTTTTGATACCAACCTGTTAATTGGCTAATTAATTAAAAGATCATTAAAGGCTGTCTCTATTTAGAATCGTGTAAGCTTAACCCGACTTTTAAGGCTGTTTGCTCCTACACCTAAGCTTTATGTGTACGTTTCATTACCTAAGTTAAAAAAATAGAAATCCGCCTATTTCTGAGTTTCTAATTTCCAAACTTTGCCTTCTTTTTTGATTACAGGTAAGCTATCCTGACATTTATTCACAAACACAATACAAATGTCACTGACACTCTGGGTAAGTCATGTAAGTAAGACCTTGCTAGATGTCTATTTACGAAACTGAACAGGAGCTTTTATTAATTTATTTATTTATTAGCTACTTACTTAGTCTCGAAGTCTTGCGCTTACTTATCTGGATTTAGAGGCGCTATTAAAAATCAAACAGAATTTGTTGTGTAATTCCATACCTGTAGGATTATGTATAGCAGGGGTGGCCAAACTTTTTTCATTGCGGTTCCCTTCATAACTTTCAAAAGTGTTCGAGGTTCCCCCCCCCCCACCCACACCCAAAGAATAAAAAATAAACTCACCAATTTTTGTTGCTAAGCGATTTTTCTTTAATTCTGAACGTCATCTGCCAACTTCTGGAAATCCACTTCATACCGAACCCTCGAGCGGTCAAGCGAAAACTAAACTAGCCCCCTCTCCTCCTCTCACGCTTTGCTTTCTTCTCTTTCTAAGAATCAGTGAATTTCTTTTTACAACTTGTTTCCGTATAGCTGCGTTTACCACACTTCAAACCGATACCGATGGAAATAATACCTATACCTACCTACCAAAATATTCAAAATATCTCCATTAGGTACTCAATAAGGTACATTTACATTTTTATTTTTTCCCGTTTTTTTTCAAAATAAGCTTGCGGTTCCCTCAAAATGGGCTCGCGGTTCCCAAGGGAACCGCGGTTCCCGGTTTGGCCACCCCTGCTTTAGAGGAGTTCCCTCAAAATGGGCTCGCGGTTCCCAAGGGAACCGCGGTTCCCGGTTTGGCCACCCCTGGTATAGAGGTACGTTACTCAAGGTGTGTCCAAACATAGTCGACCGGCCGTTGATCGACGAGATAAATCTAATATCGAGGCAGTGTGTACGGTTCAGTCGACATCGACCGACGGCCGGTCGACTACGTGCGGGCACACCTAATAGAATTCTTACCATCTTGTAGGTATTTTAGCTCTCATCTGCTCACTGCTGGTATAGTGCTCTGTTTAGGAGAAAATTGAGAAATAGCACAATAGCAGCAGGTAGACAGATAAGGTAGAATACATTCAGCATTTTCGTGTTTAACACATGCAGAGCTCCGCCCTATTGACTCACTGTAACACCTGTATAAACTCATGCGGTGCATAAATATTTCGGAGTGAGCATAACTAATACCTATGTCATATTTACAAATTATAATGAAATTAATAACAGGTTTTACCTATACACAATAATAAAATCTGTTACCCTATTCAGATCAACAATTGACATGAAATCACACGTTTACTATACACAAAACCACTACCTATTAGAGCCCTAACAACATCTATGGTTGGCAAGTCGTAGGGTTGGCTCATCCCTAGGAGAATGGTTGGTCCATCGTTGGGAAATGGTTACATGGTTGGAGAACTGTTGACCAACGCGCCAACGGTAAGACAGCGCGCCAAATCATTGCCTACCACCAAAATAAATGTTAGGCTAACAATTAGGTACTGTGATATCCCGTTTGTAAAAGCAAATGCTTGTACCCATGATGGGGACTATTTTCTTTTTAATTGGGTATATCTGCTCTTTGGAGGTAGGATAGGTACGTACCTAATTGACACTTAAACCTTCCAAATTATTCATCTTTTTCTTCGCCTTTTCTCGTGTACAGACGGGGTCGGCGTTTTTCGTCAGTCTCTCAATCAGCCCTAACTAGGGTGATTGCTTTGGGCTGACATTTGGTATTGGCTACAAATGTATAGGTACAAATATTACGATGCCCTTCGCACTCAACCTTCGCTATTTCTTTAGCAAGGAAAATTCAGGCTGGTAAGCTGGTATACTTCCTCTTGAAAGTCCCCCAGCCAGACTTACTTTTACCGATAATTAAAATGAAAATTTACTTACTTTCATGCGAAAACAGGGTGCACGTTTTGTAGTCAGGCCGGTGTTTGTGTCCAAAATGAGTTCTGCTTCCGAATTCTTCGTGTTTATACTCCTTGGCCCTGTGAGATGTGAATTATGAATACATATCGATCGGCCTTGAGACAGGCGACGGCGTCAGAAGGGGGTAAGGAGGGTGGTAAGTTGGGGTGGCATCATATATAGGGGGTTGGGTGACAGAGAGGTGAAGGGAGGGGTAGAATAGAAGGGTGGTTGGGGAGGCAGGATAGATGGAGGGCGGGGTGGTACAATAGAAGGATGGTGGGGGGTGTTTGGTGATAGATTGGAGGGTGGTTAGATGGGGAGGTTTGGGGTGGTAGAATAGAGTAGTTGGGGAGGCAGGATAGATAGGGTTCTCTCATGCTCCTCTTCCTCCTTTCACCTCCTTTTTCGCGAAAATACAAGATAATGCGCCGGACTCTTCCTGTACCCCCACCCCCACTTACACCATCTCTCCTCTTCATAGTATAGGTATATTATATACATAGATATGTGTGTGCATTAGTTTTGTAGCTTTCCCCTTCCTTTGTCTCTTTTATTGAGGAAAGATTTACTGAGGAAAAGAAAAGAACACTGTCTCCATTCGCAAGATTTTCAGTCATGAGGTGCAAAATTCTCAACCCAAATCGTCTTGCCGTCCCGAAATCGAAGAGGGAAGGAAAACAGGATAGGAGAAAGCCAGCCGTTCCGAGAACGAACATTATCCGTTCAGGATAAAATCCGCCCGGGGCTGGAATTGAACCTGGCGCCTAGCGCTTACAAGGCAGACACGCTACCAACTGAGGTTAATAAGGCTGGCTATGGCTACTTTACGCTTTACTAACATTAAAACGCAAGCTACTTTCACACATTCGTACTTGTGCTTTACATGAGGGGAAATTAAATTTTTCCGTTTCGGTGATCGCACATTTCACTATCAGTACACGGGAACCATTTTACTCCTGAGCACCTAGTAGAATTCCCTTCTCTAGTCACATATTACTCTCCCCTGGATCTTCCATACAGAAAAATTAAAAATACGATAACGTTTATCACTAGAGAAACCCTATTTATTGCTATGACACAGGTGTGAGCTAAATACAACGCGTAGAAATGTCGTGACTGCTAGGTACGAGCGTGGGAATACGATGCCATATGGAACACATTTGTCAAATTCAAACTACAAGCTATTCTTCAACTCGATAATCCTTCCGGGGTTATTTATATTGGAATTTGTCACAGGGACGCTGTTACTATGACAATCAAAATCACGTTACTGTTCTCAATATGTTGTTACCATAGTAACTAGAGACGTAGGTAATCATCGACTTCTCATTTTTCAGGACACTGTTACTATGACAACCACATCTTTAGTCACGTGGCTGTTCACTAGATCTCCCAGGACGCTGTAACCATAGCAACATATTCATCTTTTGCAACATCTCATGTTCCAAGACGCTGTCTCCATGGAAACTAATAGTTCCCTCACTGATAGACACTATTTCCTGCGATCTTGTCCTTCAACATCATCTGTCCTGCGAACTTCTTGACTGCCGGACAACACGTGGACTTGCTTGTACACTGTCCTGCCTTACTTTCTGGACAACACCGGGGTGGTTCATCCGTACACTCTGCCGGGATGACGATCAGCTTGGGACCGCACGGAGGGCGCATGCGCGGACTAGAACACGTGACCGTGGTAGTGACACAATATGGCGCCTGCGTAGCACAACAGCCTCCTCGCTTCGCACGCCCCGCGATCAGTTTGACAACACTGTCTCGAAGCGCGTCTGCGGCGATTCCTGAGTCTTCGGCAACACTGTTGGAATCACTGTCAGATAGGCTTGTAGGGAGATTACTTTCAATATCTCCGGCAACACTGTTGGATAGGTCTGCAGCATCCTCTCCCCTATCCATATATTCAACGAGTTCCAAGTTCTCGCTAGGTTTGACAACACTGCCTCGTAGTTTCTCTCTCGTCTGACTGCTGGAGTATAGCTTCTTGGTTTTGTCAAGTAATTTGTCTTTGCCTATCAAGTTCCGATCCATCTGATCTACCATATTCACATACACGTCTTCGTTTCTATCATCAGCATTACGCGTCTCATCACTGAGATCATTATCCTCGTTGGTATCTATTAAGCTGTTACTTTCGTCTTCTTTGTCTTCGAAGTCGTCGGTTTTATCATCTATAGCGTCACTACCGAGCGGTGGGTTCCCTTTTGCCATTTTCTTCACGAACTGTCGGTTCCCAGGCTCCTTGTTGTAGATGGTCCGCTTCCCAGCGCCTCCCTTGAGCGGCTTCTTATTGGCTACCACCATTTCCACTTCGCCTATCTCTCGCCGGTAGCCTATAGGAACGCTATGGACCTTGCGAGACGGACTGAATGTTATCTTGTTGTCTTTGCCCACCTTGCTCTGTCTGTCGGGAGTGTCATAGACATCTATATAATGAGGAACGGTTTCGTCCCCAGTACACCGGATGGAGAGGTGTACCAGCAACACAACGGTGTACCAGACCCACCGCATGATGCGTTTAGAAGTGTTTGAAATTAAAACTCGACTTAAATAAAAACTTGAAAAACATTTAAAATAACTCACAAAACATGGATTGAAAAATTAAAAATAATCGGGTTGTAAAATGTGGAGGTCTGAATTCGATGGCGCTACGAAACAAGTCCTATCTATGTTTCAGCCAACTACAAAACTTCAAACTTTCGACGAGTGAAGTTCAAACTACCAGCGTACCTATTAACATATTCATGATTAGTTGAGAGTTGTTATGGAATATGCACGGATAATAACATGAACGTGGATCTCCACACACAAAACTTCATTTGTATATGTTACGGCAGTTACGGTAAAAGTCCGACGAGCGGTAAATCCTAGGATTTACCGCTCGTCGGACTTTTTACATATACATATTTATAACTAGAACGATTCTACTCCAAATAGAAAAAAAAGCTCACATACTCTTGACTTTACCATAAAACAGGTATATTATTACTCAGTACAAATATTATATTACAAAAGAAGAACAAATCTGATTTTACACACATAATAATGTACAGGCAGTCACTTTCATTAGATGAAAGGTTGCAAAACGTGTAGGCCACCTAGAGGGGGATAAAATTACATACCCCGGGCGAGAATCAAACTCGGGTCCAGTTGATTATAAAGCGAGAGGAATAGGGTCAACGAGGTGATCATTTCAAGTTCACAATATTTTAATATGTACCCTGGCAATCATCAAAGTGATGGCGGAACGTAAAGTACATTGTACTGTCTTCATTGCAAAATTGCGAAATTAAAACCCTAACCAAGATAACACCGAAATACCAAAAGGCAAAAAGACTCTAAGTAGATTTTGTAATAAATGCTCCTGTGATTTGCCACCTCTAAAGATCTTTCGATAAAACATAATATACGTAAATGCTACGATTTAATATCTTTAGATAAAACATAACAGCAACAGTTTACGAATATCGTGTGATAAATGGTGTTACGTCAACTCCAAAAATGCCAGGTGGATAAATGGTCTCCGATCAACAAATCACAGAATGGTTCACCTCCACAGATTCCAGAGTTGGGGGTAGACGGTCACTCCCGTTAAATCAATGGATAGATGGTTTCTCCCCACAAATAACAGGGGGTAAATGGTCTCACACTGACAAATCACGGAATAAATAGTTCACATCCACAAATTGCAGTGATAGGGATAACTGATTACTCCAGTTAAATCGCGAGGTAGATGGTCCACCTCCACAAATACCAAGGGTAAATGGTCTCACGCTGACAAATTACAGAATAAATGGTTCACGTCCACGAATACCCGGAAGGTAAATGGTGTCCCTCCCGACTCAGATGTGGCTAAGGTGGGCAACTTAATTGAAATTGACTAGATAGTGACCCATGGCGCTTTAATAGCCTCTCAGTCCATTGTACACGTTGTTGATAGATTTCTGCTGTAACAACTTCCGCACAACTGAAAACAAAAGTCGAAAACAAGGTGAGCGGTGAGAAACAGAAATGAGACGAAAACGTAAGACGAGAAATCATATTATGGGAATCAGATGTTTTGGATGAGACTAGCGTGACACAATCAGAGGTCAATGAGATAATTAACTATGTACTTGTTTTGATCTAAAATGAAAGGGGCGGGAGAAATGGACAGAACTTTTCTTAGGGATCTCTAGTCACTGGTAATTGGAAAGCCACCTCTAGTCATTTCCTCAGGGAAATAAATTTCAATTGTGTTACCATGAATGCTGGTAAAAAAAAGTCTTTCTCTTGACTTTGGCAACTTGACTTGGACTCGAACCACCAACTTTCAGTACCGGAAGTCCATTGTTCTAGCCCCTATACAACAGAGGTGTTGGTCATCTTCCTTAAGAAAAGCATTGTCTCTTACCTTCTTTCTCCTCTTCCGACAGTTCATTCTTAGGGAACTCGACATCGAACGTAATATATAGGACGCCCTTAGCGTTGTTATTCTCATAGGAGGGCATGCCTTCGTTTTTCTTGCGGATCCGAGCACCAGGCCAGGTGATTTTCTGTCGCTCCACGGTGATCTTGCGACCATCGAGTTGATCGATGTCAAATTTGAACCCTGGAGACGAGAGGGAGTAGAATAGAACACATAATATATGTATACCTTGTTTATACTACCAGCATAGGACTGAAAAGACCCTTTACTTTCGCAGTCTAACAAGAGAGGTGCAGTATTTAAAAATAGGAGCGATATTTTAGTAAATAGAATATAACTTGTGCGTCCTGTACGAATAAGAGTGAAAAATTACCCTAACCCTGACAGTTTAAGCATAAAGTCTTGTATATTTGATAGGAATATGAAGCACTGTTTGAGATTAAGACCAATACAAGTCGGATCAAACCACGTCAGATTAATCCGGAATTGATTTTAATTTTGAAGTGGTATTAGCTCCTATGATAAACGGTTTTATGTGGAATATGGGGCTGGTGTAAATCAGGCTATGTCCTTATGAGTGTAAATTCCAGATAAATATCATATGTACCCGACTTTATAAAACCAAAAATTGAGTATTTTGAGGTGTGTATTTTAGTGACAAAGCCTTATAATCCTTATATTGATATTTTAAAACAATAAAGAAGCATTTGCAGAAATAATTTTACCTGTCAGTGCATCTTGTAAGGAGATCGTAATATTGGTGTACAGATCATCCCCTCTCCTTTCAAATCGAGGATGAGGCAACGTTCGGATGTGAAAGATAAGATCTCCAGGTTCTCCATCAATGTGAGGTTCTCCCTCTGCCGTGAATTTGGTCTGCTGTCCATCCTTCATACCCATCTCGATTTCCACCTCCAAGTGATGCTCCTCGTTTTTAAACCTGGAAGAAGAAAAGTAGTTCAGTGAATGTTGAGTGAGAATGGTTAATTTTGATATTTATCAAACAAAGCATTTCCCTTGCCTGAGAGGTATTTTTAATTTACAAGAATTATTTATTAATAACATAATCAACAAAAGACTTTAAGGCTTTAATTTCCTATAGGAAGGCACTTGACTAAGTATACAAACACTAGGTACCTACCCCAAATAACATTAACAACTATTGAAGTTTGCTCCCACCTTTTAACAACAACTCTTACCTAACATTAGGACATTCATCACAGACTGTCTGCTGCATCATCTGGAACCGTCCAGGACCCAACTGTCGGGTCTGCATTTCTTGCCGACAGTTGCATTTCCGGGTCCCAAGTGCTGGCTTCATCACAGGCTTGTTCCTCGTCACCTCCACAAAGTTGCCGTTGTACAGCTCTTCCAGAGTTACATACAGATCAATATCAATGTTGGCACCCCTAGCCACTTCCCGTTCTCTTTCATTCTCACCGCCAAAGTGAAAACCAAAGTCCCCGAAGAAACTTGAGAATGGATCCATACCTTCCATCATACCTGTAAGAAAAATTCAATCTCATTCAATTTACTTATCTAAACAAAAAACATTATATAGGATTTACAAGAAGTCTCTTTCACATTTTTTATGATGCAGAGGAAAATCAAATGAGAGAAAAAAAAAAGGTAATAAAATCAAGAATTCTGCATCCTAAATTCAGAGGCAACTTATTGTACAAGTGCTCATAACTGCATTTATTTAGCAGTAATAATACCTCCTCCACTGAATATTATACATTTTCTTCATTTAGGTACTCTGGTAAGTACTCTTTTTATCATAATTATTCCTGAATTCCAATATTTTACCTTCTTTCTTAACACATTCCATTCCACACTGGTCATATCTTTGTCTCTTCTTCTCGTCCGATAGAATTTCATAAGCAGCACCTAACTCCTGGAACTTGGCTTGGGCCTGATCATCATTAGGGTTTTTGTCAGGGTGCATTTTCTTTGCCAGGGCTCGGTATGCAGATTTGATTTTGTTGCTGTCTGCATTTCTAGGTACTCCCAAAACTTCATAGAGATCTCTTTCTCTGAAACATAAAAGGGGGGGGATAGGTACAAGATTAACAGATGAATTTTGGATACTAATTCTTCTTCTTCTTTCTCCTAGCCTTTTCCTAATTAAATAGGGGCAGCATTTCTTGTCAGTCTCTTCCAGGCAGCCCTATTGTGATACTACTAATTAGCATAAACTAAGAATATATTCCTGTCATTTTATCCTCCCCTTTATTTAATTGTCTGACAGCAAGTCCAGGCATAAATTAAAGAATTGAAAAAAGGGGAGGATATTTGGGCACCTGCCCTTTTGAATTTACTAGGTATGAAAAATTTCTAAAACAATCATCCAAGTTACCAACTAAATATAATAAAGTTTAGAACACAGCCTTTGAAATGCCTTAATTTCAGTACAATCAAAACTTGCTAGTGGCTATCTGCACAAGGAATGTACATTCTCCTTCCACAATTAGAAGATCTGCTACAGCACTGACAAAGCTTCTTGTGATTTAAGAATCCCAAGTTCTTATTAGCTAAGGGAGTCGGTTAAAAATCCTATATCTTTCTCTATAGTATGTAAGTAGGTTTCTCTGCCATATCATTCATCTGGTTTCTTCATTACGGGTGCTCATCATTTTGATTAAGTCTCCTTGATTAGTAGATCACACTGGTGGCATTTACAGATACAGTATCTATCACCTCACTGAACTCAGCCATGAAATCAAAGCAAATTCAGTCCTTCTTGAGTTTCTTGGCAGAAGTAAAAGCATTTGAATTTGAAACTTACTTGGAGCTCGCTGATATCACACATAGAGCTATCTGCATGAACACACTCAGCCAAAGGTCTTTCATGGTGATAAGTCAGATTTGACAGTAGACACTAAAATTGCTTCGGATTATCTCTGGTGCATTCCAGTCTGAAGTAAAATTGCTAAATCACCACCGGTGGCACATTTCCTTGCTATTTCAGTAGAGGTAGAGATCAAAGTTGTACAAAAGGAACTACAGAAAAAGAAACTATTAAAAAAATCACAAAAAATAATCACAGCCACAGCGGCCCAGAACTTTGCGTGTATCGGTCATGTATCGGTCTTGCATGTGGAATAATCTGATTGGTCGAAATGAAATCGTAAATAAAAAACATCTGGGAGCTCACGTTTGAGAAGCGAGTCATTCGTAATCTGTTGTCAGCAACTCATGTTGGGGAAGCGAGCCATCCTTCATCAGTTATCAGCAACTTGTAAATTTTGACTTTTTTTTATCTCGTATCTTTTCGTAGCTTTTGAACTTTTTAAGATAATTTCTTATTTAATAAGGGCGATTTCGAGGAGGAAATAGGCACCTTTTTTTCCTGGTAAGAATATTTTTTTTAGTAATCATTGCATGCACGGGGATTAGGGCGAGAAGAGCTATTTTTTCAGGAATTTCAAATCAACTTTAACAGGTTGGTGATTCCACTTTCTTGACGTTCTCCGTTTTTTTATTAAACAAACCAACTCCACACGTGAGATCGTATGGCACGTGCGCAAGGTTCGTCCACATCGAAGCCCTCGTTTTGTGGACACGGACTGGGTACCTGCCTATAATTTGTGTCGGATAATAATCGTAAATCTACTCGTACATCCTTTACAGATAATAAGTAATTATACTTATTTATGGTTTACTTACCACGTCCTATATCTCTGTATATGATTCTCCATATCACAGAGATTGTAATATTACCGGTAATTTATTTGTTCCCCTTGAAGTACCTAATGGGACAGCGGTGCCTCAAAGTAGGTAGGTACCACTACAATCTTTAAGAAAATGTTCTATTGACAACTGATTTCTACAGGGTAAAACCCACTCTGATTATCCACGTAAATCCTTGAACCTGTTTAGCGTTAAATATTGTTAGGTATTTTTTCTTCCAAAATTGACCAACATACGTGGCGTAGTGATAACCCAACTACCCAACAGCATTCCTAACGTCGCGTCGGAGTCAGCAACATGCCAAATGGCGCTGCTTTATCCCAGCAGGCCCTAGCAGGGCAATCAGCGCGACGTTTGTTGTCCCAACAGGATTCGATAAACAGCGTTAGCGCGGCGCGGCGCTTTATTTCAACATGTGCGGACGTACAAGTACAAAGCGCGTCATCGTGTCAAGCGTCAGAGCTTTATTCAATCTATTTTAATGTTAGCCAGCCTAGTTAGCTTGAAGGGTTGCGCGTCTGCCTTGTAACCGCTTGGTTGCGGGTTCGATTTCTGTCCAAGGTGGATTTTTTCCTCAACAGTTAAGGTTCGTTCTCGGAACGGCTGGCTTTCTCCTTTTCTGCCTTCCTTCTCTCTTCGCTCTTGGGACGGTAAGACCTTAGCAGTTACAGTTCCCTCTATCAACCTCTTGAAAATATGTAATGTCATTTTTTATGGCGCTGGCCATATCAAAGGCTCTGACCTATACCTACCTCTCGCCATTTCAAGGTTTATTAGGTAAGAGCTAGGTGCATAACCCTAATTACCTACTTAGGTGGGTACATAAAATTACGAATTTGAATAAGCACGAAATATGTGAGATAGGAGTCTCATATAAGACAGATAAACTAGTGTAGGTACGTACATAAATTAAGGCAAGTAGGCAGAGTTCATTTTCCGTTACCTACCTTTCTGTTGTGCCTAAACCTAAACATTAAAGTAATCAACTAATCATAATCACTACGATTAAGTACGATTAGTAAAGGAAAGTTCCTATATTTTCATTGTGCCTAACTCTAATATACATAATATGTAAATAAGTGGTGTGACAAGTACTAGGTAAGTAAAGTAAAATGTATAGTAGGTTGTAGGTAATAGCTAGAAGTTGTAGATAAAATAAAGTAAGGATCCCTCATCTTGATTCCTTGTAAGTTGTATAGGTAAAAGGTAGATGAGGGTAGGTAAAATAGACAGTAAGGAGGTACTTACCTCGAGTCCCTGATCTTGAGTCCTTGTAAGTTGTATAGGTAAAAGGTAGATGAGGGTTTGAGGGTAGGTAAAATAGAAAGTAAGGCGGTACTTGCCTCGAATCCCTCATCTTGATTCCTTGTAAGTTGTATAGGTTAAAGGGAGATGAGGGTAGGTAAAATAGAAAGTAAGGAGAAAGGTTCTTACTTTGAAGCCTTGTGCTTTATTTCTTGTAGGTTGTAGGTAAAATATAAAGTAAATAGGTACTTACTTTGAAGCCTTGTGCTTCATTTCTTGTAGGTTGTAGGTAAAATATAAAGTAGGTACTTACTTTGAAGCCTTGTGCATCATTTCTTGTAGGTTGTAGGTAAAATATAAAGGAAATAGGTACTTACTTTGAAGCCTTGGGCCGCGGTGGGTAAGGGTTGAAACCACGATGTGTCCGCTTGACTTTGGGCGGGTCAGTAAAATGCTCAAGGAGCAAAACTATAAAAACAACGGCCATAATAACAAACACAAAGTACTTGAGAAACGAATAAAACCGTCTTAACAAGGTCATAACGGACCTTTTGTGTAGGTAGTTTTTCCGGAAGATTGTTAAAATACAATAAAACAAACTACTGCTGAATGATGATTTACGCAAATGGGCACTCATTTTTAGCTCTTCGAAGATTTTGGTTTGTCACCGAAATATCGAAAAATAATTTTGGCTAAAACGTAAAATTAGGGTAACGCCGAATCCTGAGCTTTTTGAGATCAAAGCTGTGTACGTTTAAAATTTATAAGATGTCCTCGGCAATAGGGTAAACATTACCCTTTTGTCGGTACCTACACATTTTTAAGCTAATTTCTCTTGGGGGTTGAGCTATTAATTTTTCGGCAAAGTTAAAACTTTGGGTTGGGATTGTGCTTTTTGGGTCTTTTGGGTCACTAGGAAGCTATTCGCTATGAAAACTCATTTTGCGAGTTTTCTTTTCCTCTTTATGGATTGCACAGATTTTTTTACTCCTACATATTATTATTGGCTGATGATTTTTTTCACCCTTTATTTTCCCCAATAGATTTAACCCTTTGACCAAAGGTCCCTTCTAAATGTGAAACACGCTGATCATCGTCAATCGAGGACCTAAAAATTTACCCCTTTCCAAGACCAAAAAAAGAGCATGGCGTTGAAAGGAATCACAGTGTTGGAATTTGCCGGCTTAGCACCTGCGCCTTTCTGTGGAATGATCCTGAACGAATTTGGAGCGACTGTTATACGAATCGATAAGGTATAATACATATTAACATTATAATAAATATACTTGTGCTGGGGGTTTTACCAACTCGGGATTGAGATGAAACGAGGATTTCCCTATAATTAATACCAAGGGCAACCTCGGATTGAACTCAAACTATAAAAAAAAAACAACTCTATCAGCGAATAAAAAAAAAAAAAAAAAAATGAAATTCAAAATCGGTTGGAACTTCGAAAGACTTTTAATGCTTTATTTATCTACCTCTTGCACCCTTTTTTGCTTACGATTAACCACCAAGCGAGTTTACCCAACTGGTTTTCCCTCCCACAGCATGGAGCACAACCGTTTGTTCAGGACACGGTTGGTTATGGGAAAAAGTCACTCTGCATCAACCTGAAAAAAGCCAAAGGGCTCTCGGTCATGAAAAATCTCGCTAATCAGTCAGACGTCATTTTGGAACCTTTCAGAAAAGGTAAGGTACCAAGCCAGCGTTCCGAGAACGCACTTGCATTTCGTACCTACCACAAAAGTTTTGACGTAATAAGTATTACCAAAGGGCGAAGAAATGCATACATGTGCAAGAAGTTATTAATTTGATTCACTCACAAACTGAGCATTGGGATAAGAAAGACATAAATCTCAAGGTGTGTCCATTTGTCCAAACATAGTCGACCGGCCGTCGATCGACGAGATAAATCTATATTGTCAAGGCAGTGTGGACGTGTCAGGCGACATCCGGTCGACTATGTGTGGACCCCCCTTAAGATCAAAGGCCAATTGAACCTTTATAAGATGGATCTTACGTCAAAATTTTCCAGGGGTGATGGAAAAGCTCCAGCTGGGTCCCGATGTCCTATGTAAATCCAATCCTAGACTGATCTATGCTAGACTAAGTGGTTATGGACAGGATGGCCCGTACTCCTCTATGGCAGGACATGACATTAATTACTTAGGACTATCGGGTAAGTTGCTGCAGCTAAAATTTCACAGAATAGACTTTAGGTAAAGACATCATATGGTCCACGGAATAATAAGCATGTTAAAATAGGATCAAATTTAATTGATCCCAAGGGCAAGGAAAATTTAGATCCTTGACAAAATAAATGGAGTGTGCCTCAAGGCATGTGATGTGTTCCAATCCACTCGACCCCAAAGAAAAAGAGAAATTGGGATATACGGGACTCACGAAATTTAGGAACACTCAGGACATCCCTCGTAAAATATATCGAAGGCTCACAGTGAAAGAGAAAGAACAGTGGTTGTGTGGAAGAGCTCCCTCAGGACTCTCAGCAGAACTTCTGTCCAATAAATAAAAATTCCAACTCCATATTGTGTACCACATAAAATCCAGAGGTAACTAATAGCGCTGTATGAGGACACTATGTCATAAGAATGAATTCTCTCCCCGTCGATTCATACATAAAAAGCCCACTCTGAGGCTTAGAAGTTGTTATTGTAGTACCTAGCCATTGCCCCAGTCAAACGAAATCTAACTCCTTCGGTAGTTGGCAGTCCCGGGCTCAGATGTAGGGGCAGAAAAGATGGGTTAAGCTCATACGAATCTCCCCGTCGCTTACAGGAATTCTATCTCTCCTCGGTTGGCGGAACAGGAACCCAACCCCACCCTGCAACCTAGCGGCTGATTTCGGCGGTGGTGGCCTCATGTGTGCTCTAGGCATAGTGATGGCCCTGTTTGAGCGGTCCAAGTCAGGCCGGGGCCAGGTGATAGACTGTAATATGGTGGAGGGGTCGGCCTACCTAGGCAGCTGGCTGACTCGAACCCAGGACACTTTTCTTTGGGATAAACCGCGCGGTGAAAACCTGTGAGTTCTTCAAAGTCAGTTATTTAAGTTGTGTTCACACATAGGCGACCTCGTCGATCGAACCGTACACTGCCTCGACAACGTAAATCCACCTCGTAGATCGATCCACGTTGGTCGACGATGTTGACTGTGTGGAGACAGCTTTACTTTCACTTAAAAATGCTCAGTTATCGGTTTTTTCCCCGAGGTTTGATAAAGGGAACTTAAACAACAGAGGTCTTATCGTCCCGAAATTGAAGAGAAAAAAAGGAGACGGCCAGCTGTTCTGAAATCAAATTCAAGACCTGGCGTTTACATTTTCAGACTGGATGGAGGGGCACATTTCTACGACACTTATGAAACTAAAGACGGCCGCTTTATGGCGGTGGGTGCTTTAGAGTCGCAGTTTTACGCACAACTCCTAGCGGGTTTGGGGATGACTGAGGAGGAGCTACCTCAGCATGAAGTCGAAACGGGGAGAGCCAAACTGACGGAGAAGTTCAAGGAGAAAACACAGGCTGAGTGGTGTGAGGTAAGTCTCAATGAGGCAGAGATAAGTGAAGACGAGAGGCACTCTGTTAATTTTTTTAAGCAACCTAACACGAAATTTCGTTACGAAATAAAAACGGCGGAAAACACTCTTAAAAATAACCTTTATGGACACCAAGGTAGTGTGATGCACGCTGGGGGGTTCTCGATCCAATTCCCGGCAAAATCAATTTTTTTCGGTTCTGTGCTTTGGAGATAAATTAAAAAGAACACTTGTTGCTATTTCAGATTTTTGACAACACTGACGCCTGTGTCACCCCAGTGCTATCTCTCTCCCAGGCCACTTCTCATCCCCACAATGTACACAGAGGAAGCTTCATCCCCAACCGCGCTGGGGTAGTTGCCCCCGCCCCTGCTCCCCGCCTCAGTCGAACACCGGGAACGTCGAAAATCACCGAGCACAACCCTGCCCCGGGGGTACATACGAGGGAAGTACTGCGACACTTTGGCTATAGCGATGCTAATATTGAGGAGTTGATACGAGAGGATGTGATTGAAGAGACTATCGAGATGAACTCGAAACTGTAGCCTCTAAAGACTTCACATGTAGGGTCCTGGGTTTGATTCCTGGCAGAGTCAAAGCTTTCATAAGATGGAAGTTGAATTGGAAGATCCGTTTATAATTCAATGGTATTTTGATTGACATCAACTGGTAGGACTTATTCTTGTAATTTAGGTGATACTCTTAGAAGTGGGCTGCCACAAAATTTTCTCAATTGATAGAAAACATACATGAGTGGCATCCTCTTTATCACTATGAATTCTTTTTCATTTAGGTGTAAAATTGTATGGGTGATACCATAATTCAATATAATCTCAAATGTTTTCCATGAGAAAACAAAGGTTAAGCTTGTCATTTCTTTTTTTATTCATTTCATTTCCCCCTTTTTTTTCAACCCTTACTTTAAGCTGTACAAGGAAGATCCATTCTCTTTACCAAATTTACATTACACTGCTGGGGTAAAAAGGACATTGACACTGCACTCCTATGAAGGCTGCATAACCAAGTATACCTATTCTACACTGGCTGAAAACTGGGTAGATGACAAGTAAATAACCAAAAAAATTATACCTACATCACGTTCTCATAAATAAAACACCCCACACGTGTTCTTCACCTTTATTGAAACATATTTGATATATTGACAACAGATAGATACAAGGGTATATAAAAAACAAAAACGCACCTCTCTCCGCACAAACCTTCTCACTTCTTCTTCGACACTCCCACAGTTCTACCACGTCGGCCGGTAGTCTTGGTGTGTTGACCGCGTACTCTCAGACCCCAGTAGTGTCGCATACCACGGTGGGCACGGATCTTCTTCAGTCGCTCAAGATCTTCACGCAGTTTGGAGTCAAGCTGGGCGGTGGAGGTCAACTGTGGAACAGAAGAGGGAAAATGAAACAAAATTAGTGATAGAAGATGACCAAACATAAACATTACTTGAATTAATATAGGGTCGGGTATTATTAGAACTTTCTTCCATACAACCTTCTCTCAGCTTTTCATCAACTGGTGTGATCCTAAAACTATTACTCTTAGCCACATAGAACTATAGCATTAATGTTACCTACATAATCCTGTTAGAAGATCGAAAAGTGCTGTTGCATGGAACATACAGAAATATTTCTAAACAATCAAAAAAACATTCCCGACAAGTCCATACATTTGCTGTAGCATTCATCTATTGTGCAACATACAAATTATTAGTGTATGTCACATACCTTAGGTATAAATGCACATGGTAGTAAAGTAATGATTTTTTCCCTAGTACCTAAGTACCTATGTAATTTAATGTGTACCCGAATAAGATGAAGAGTGTATCAATATACTTGAAGATAAGAGAATGAAATTATAGCTCAGAGATAAAGAAAAAATAGAAGGTAACAATAGTCTGTCCACTATACCTTTTATTATTAGTAATAATAAAGGAAGGATGGACTAAAAATGAAGGGTAAAAAGAGTGTAGCTATAAATTGGAACACAACCTTATGATCCCACATTTTGTACAAGTAGGTGTTTGGCAGCTATCCAATGAGGTACAGGGGTATTGACCATCTGCATGAAACATACAACCCAGGAGGCATTGCATAAAATGCAATTTTGGCAAAGAAATAGGGACAAAAACTTCAATTAAAACTATGCTCTTGTAGATACTATTTCTATGGGTATTTCTGCCAAGCTTCATCTCAAAATGAAAGTTTTCTTCTGTAAAATTGTACTGGACAAATATGTATTACCATATTACCCAACCAAAATCTACAAATTAAAAAAATAATAATAATAATAATAATAATAATAATTAAAAAAAAAATGTACAAAATAATATTGTTTGAATTAGATTGCTCATTCAGACTCAACAAAGTCAATCAATTTTACTGATAAACTTACCTGTGAGTATTTGCCATCAACAATGTCTTTTTGTCTGTTCAAGAACCAGTCTGGGATTTTGTATTGTCTGGGGTTGGTCATAATGGTGATGATTTTGTCAACCTGAAATGTGAAAAACAAAACTTTGATTAATGACAATGATTTCTCTCAGAATTAGCTAAAAGCCCATTTCAAAAGAGGGTTGTTACAATCAATTCAACCATCCATTAGATTTCAAAGTACTTAAATCAGATCACTAAATCCAAGAGCTAAACATAAACCAATGTTAACTTATATTGAAGCTCCAGTCAATAATGAAATACACAATAATTACCTCTTCTTCACTGCATTCACCAGCTCTTTTGTTCAAGTCAATGTCAGCCTTCTTGAGGACAATGTTGGAGAAACGTCTACCACAACCCTTGATGGCAGTCAGGGCAAACATGACCTTACGTTTTCCGTCGATGTTGGTGGACATCACACGAAGAATGTGTTGGAATTTCTCTGGGATTACAAGAGACTGAAAAAGACAAGAAATAATGGGTTAACTGACTACCTATAAAATGTAGCGTACATCCAACCTCACAAGTTTAGGGTCAACATTGTATAGACTTAAAGAGCTTCAAGTACAGTACCTACTAAACAAGAGATAGTCTCACCATGTCTGAAGGATGTGATCAAAGAAATCTACGAGTTCAGCTAAATTATAATGAAAATCTTCACCAAGGTAATTTATTGACTATAGCCAAATATGAGATTATAATCAAAGAAATAAAAGGTTTCTGAATTTCATGACCTATTCTTATTGAGGATGTTCCGGTGTTCTGAGGTTGAGACGAAAATGATAGGGTCCATTAGACAGACGGGTGTCATTTTCAAAACATCGCAGTAAAGAGCTCTAACAGAACTAAGGTTTGGACACCTATCCTGAAGGATTACAGGGATAAATCAGGATGAAACTTACCATTTTGATAGTTTGGAATCACCTCAGGAAAATTCCCTAGACCAAAAACCCAACACTTGAAATGTTTTGATTTTAAGCGCTGTTTGTAAACAAAGCTAACTTCGGCAATGATCGATAAACAACAGCGCTCTCTTCCGAGGAATTTTAAAACTAAAATAAGCATCGTTCACACGATCACACCATCGTTTATGACATATCTTTTGGTCCTACTTCTAATGTTTAAATGCGGATTTCTAGAAATCTGTGGTCTTGATATCGATAACTGATCATTCTTCAATCGAAAAACTTGGTGATCCTAGGATTTAATCTAGAAAACTAATGATTGCCCCCTCGATTAAAATTTAAGAACCCCTACTTTAGATGTCGTGGATTGAGTGCCAGCTTCACGAACATCCATTTCAAAGTTGATATGGCGCGAAAAATATTTTTGAATATTTATATTTAAATTTGAAAGTTGAAACTTTTTGGACACCCGTCCCTTCGCCTTGGGTCCTGTCCTTTCTTTTATAATCCGCTGAAGTTCTGAAGCTATTGACCGATCTGAATCCACCTACTAGCCTCGGAGTCAATATTCTATCTCTGAAGATTTCAGATCATCCCATCAAAAACACTCAATGCTAAAGCTCTGGCAGGTAGTCAATGGAGGTACCTAGGTAACTAAAAGTTAATGGTGTTTTATACCTAGTTACTTGGTAATTTTCCTTCAAAAGGACAGCCCAACAATGAGTTCGGCATCTGTAATATCACCAGCTTTAGATAATTCATTAGAAGGTAATCACATCACTAATTATCTTTCAATAATATGTTTTCTATCAGATGAATTCCTACACTAACCTGTTGATTGGTAGCTATTTGAACTGATAAAACTCTTATTGTTGAAGTGTTTTACACCTAGAATTTAAATTGTTAGGATGAAAAAGAGACCTATTTCCTCTGTATGAAAACACTTTTTTTATGTACCTTATAAATTACCTTCTACTCTTCCAATTTGTTTGTAGGAATACTTGAAAATTTTCTTCTTGACCACCATGAAAATGAAATCATTGAGATTCTGAAAGCAGATGATGAGCTGAAACATTACTCTCTAGTCATGAAAAAGTAAGTTGGTCTAAGGTGCTTATTTAAACCCACTCCTTCATTTCCCTCACAAGACAGCAACCCAAACTAGTCAGCAGCATATCAAAATTTTGACAAGACCTTTTAAACGAAAATATTTGAACTCAACTGATAATGGGGTTTTAATTTTCCTGCTTGTGTTTTAAATATGCATTTAATTAGCTCATAGCATACATACTTGAAAAATAATATTTGTTTCTTTCAGTTTTGTTGCATTGTTTGAGAAGAGCACAGAACTAGGAGCTGGTATTCTGGGTAACCCAGTTAAAACATTTACATTTTGCAATCAAGTTCTCATCTCTGCACAAAACAGACTACTGGAGAAAATCAGAGATGATACTCAAGATGTGCAACTGTCTGTCAAACCTAATGTACATGTAAGAATAGCAGGTATGTTGAATAGATAATAATAGCAGATAAATGAAAAAAAGAGAATAATATAAACCAAGAGGCAGGCTCCTAGGTCCCTAACTTAAAAAAAAAAGAGGAGAAGAAGTAGGCACTTGGGGTGGGGAAAAAATGTGTATATGTAAATTGAAACAGTTATTTGAAAAGGAGAGAGAAAGAAAAGAAGGATAAAAAAATCTAAAATCTGAAGAAAAAATGTTTAAAAAAAATCTCATGCTCCATATTTCAGAGTTACCCATCTGTCCCCAACTTCACCGCACTCAGTTTCCTAACAATGAAGACATTGGGTCCCTGTTACAAATATCGGGTACTGTTGTTCGAATTACAGTGGCTAAAATGTTGGAGTTCAGACGGGAATATGTTTGCACCAAATGCAAACAGTGTTTCTATGTCAAGGTAAGTACCTACTGCCAGCCTAGTTAGCTTGGTTAGTGGCAAGTGCTAGGCGCTCGTTCAATTCCTGCCCAGGGCATATTTTATCCTCAACGTATAATGTTCGTTCTCAGAACGGTTGGCTTTCTTCGACAAAAATATGTACTCATTTTTCGATTGCAAAATATTTCAACGGGTTACTTTCTGGTGTTCTCGTGTTGACCCAGCACCTAAATGGGAAGTATTGTGTCTCTTCTCGCTCATCTGATGAGAGGCATACTACGGGATGGGCATGCTACGACACAGACCACAAGCGTCTAATGTAGCAGTTGTTTCATCGCTACGAAATAAAAACGGCGGTGAAACACTCATCTTTAAAAAAAAAAAAACAAAGTTTACTCGATATTGTTACTCAATTGTTCTCACGAGGTCCGGGAACTCCAAGCACAGAGCCGAAAAAACTTCGACCCCACCAGGAATCGAACCCGGGATCTACGACGTGTGAGCCTAGTCTAGTGTGATACGCACTCGCCATGGAAGTTGACCAATGGATAAAATAATAATAATAGACTATTTTAAAAAAAAAAAAAAAAAAAAAAAAAAAAAACAATAACAGGTATGTAAGTAGGTATATAATTTTTATTGTTGTATTTTTATTTTATCTATTTTTATTCAGGCCGATTTTGAGCAGTTCTATTCGATCGCCAACCCGCTGTCCTGTGGCTCCCCCAGCAGCTGTGATGGAACTAACTTCTCCCCAGTGACTAGCGTGGATCAGGATAACTATAAGGATTACCAGGAGATCAAGATACAGGAGAGGGCTGCGGGGGTGGGGTCGGTACCGAAATCTATTTGGGTCACCCTGGAGGATGATCTGGTGGATTTGGCGCGGCCTGGAGATGATGTTATTGTATGGTGAGATTTTTTTATTATTATTATTATTATTATTCTGGCTGGGGAACGTTAAACAGGAAGTAGAGCAGTTTAATCTGGCTGGGAGACTTAAAACATGGAGTATACTAGCCTGAATTTCCCTTGTTAAAAAAAAAATAGCAAAGGTAGATTGCGAAGGGCATCCACTCGTAAAATTTGTAGCCAAAACCAAATGTCAGCTCAAAGCAATCACCCTATTTAGGGCTGATTGAGAGGGTGATGAAAAACGTCTGTACTCGGGAAAAGGGTAAGAAAAAGATTATTAATATTATCTTCTTTTTTTTTCGATTGCCGGTATAGGGTTGGTTGGAAGTTTTTTCGGCTTTGTGCTTGGAGTGCACTCAGCCTTGTGAGGCAGATACTTTAATCGAGTAGCGACCAGTGGTAGCCCAGTAAAAATGAAAGCCATGAAATTTGGTGAGGTGCATTAATCGTGGACCGAAATTTGTAACAAGCTTTTCTTTATAGAGGAAACTGTAACTGCTGAGGTCCTATCGTCCCAAAAGCGAAGGAAGACAGGATAGGAAAAAGCCAGCCGTTCCGAGAACGAACCTTATCCTTTCAGGATAAGATTCGTCCTGGGCGGGAATCGAACCCGCGACCTAGCACTTACAAGGCAGACGTGCTACCCTCCAAGCTAACTAGGCTGACTGTGACAAGCTTTTTTTTAAGCAAATACTTTCATAATATTTATTATTAAATCAAGCACAGAACTCAAAATATAACATAGAACAAAAACAAAAAAGTATGCTTATGATTCTAGCTTTCATGACTAAAAGCTCCTCACTTTTTCCTCAGTGGTGCAGTGTTGCGACGGTGGCGTCCCGTGGTCAAGGGTGTTCGGTCTGATATCGAGCTGTGTCTGAGCGCCAATTATCTGACCGTGTGTAACGACCAGAGCTCTTCCCTTGTGATAACTCCAGAGCTTAGAGCAGAGGTGACTCAGTTCTGGGAAGATCACAAGTATGATGGATTGGCGGCTAGGAATCACATTCTTGCCTCCATATGTCCCGCTGTAAGTCAACGAGTTTTTGATGGTTCGAAATATTATTACTAATTATTTATTTTTTAAGAGGTTTGATAGAACGATGTAAGTCAACTGCCTTTTGGTGACTCGAAGTATTACTAGGTACTAATTATTAATTTTTTAAGAAGTTTCATGTATGAGGGAGCTGTTAAAACGGAGGTCTTGTCCCGTAATGGAAGAGAGAAGGAGGACAGGATGAGAGAAAGCCAGCCTTTTACTTCTGTGACTAACACATACTCATATTCTATTGTCAAAGTATTTTGATTTGGCAGGGCGGAACGCAACCGCGCTCTTTAATTCTATTCTTAAACCTCGTTCGTTTGTTGATCCATGACATCTTTGTGTTTCAGATCTACGGCCTGTACCTCGTGAAGCTCTGTTTAGCCGTGGTGCTAGCAGGTGGCGTAGGCAGAGGAGGAGAAGACGGGTCCAAAGTACGGGCTGAGTCTCACTTACTACTGGTAGGAGATCCTGGTACCGGTAAATCAGAGATATTGAAGTTCGCTAAGCGTATGTCACCCCGCTCGGTACTTACCACTGGAGTAGGTACTACTACAGCTGGACTTACCGTGTCTGCTCTGAGGGTAAGTAGAAACACCTTTATTTTTATTTATTTATTTTTTATTTCGAAAGAAAAGTCCATTTATTCCTTAATTGTGTAGGTAAGGCTAAGGGGTTTAACCTCACTGTATAACTAACTACTACACTGAGAGAGTACGGAGACTTTACCCTTCATTCATTCGGTGACAATCTACCCACCTGCTCATAACAACGTCATCCAGCCCTAGTTAGGGCAGGGAAAGCCAACATCACGCCATTGCTCAGATGGTCACCTATCTAGATATGTATTAACCATGCTCAACGCGTTGCTTAACTTCAGTGATCCATTGAGAACTGGTGCATGCAATGTGCCTATTGTCACTGACACTGACTCGAATGAGGCCAAAACAATATACCTCTACCTTTTACCGAAGTTTTAACAAATCACAAAGCACTAGAGAACTAGATCTAGATTGTCTAGCTGATGAGTTCTAATAAGGACGAAACGCATCCTATGCTGGAAGATGTTGGTCAAATACTCTTCGTTTTATTTCTCATTAGGAAAATGGCGAGTGGCATTTGGAAGCTGGGGCCCTGGTACTCTCGGATGGGGGCGTGTGCTGTATTGATGAATTTAGCTCTATCAAAGAACATGATAGGACCAGCATTCATGAGGCTATGGAACAACAGACAATTAGTGTCGCTAAGGTAATTATGTATGGAGAAAGTAGTCAAACCAGCTGCTGAAAAATAAAGAAGCGCGAACTACTTTTGAGTTTTTTGAATGTTTGCGAAATTGCGAATGTTTGCGAAATTGCGAACTGGATTTTTTTTGTTTTTTTTTTTTTTTTTTTTTTTTTTTTTTTTTTTTCCTCTCGCCATTTACACGCTCTTTCACTTCCCGCTCGTTTTGATCACGGGGGAAAGTGTTAAAGTGTTCTTACCCCCAGTGTTGAGGTGCTCTTATCTATAGATCCATTTTGAAATGTGTTTGGGGTCTTTGGGCTTGCGGATTTCAACTCCAGATTTTAACTCCAGCCCATTCGTCAAACTGAGGCTCTTTTTTTTGACAAGTTGGAAAAAATCTGGTGTGAACATCAAACAACTTTCCTCATCCTATTGAATGATGCTTATTTTGGGTGTTCTTGTTCTTATAGCCAAACTTTTACAATATCTCTAACCATTTAGTCGGTTTAGCTAAAACCGCCAAAAAGCGGTAAAATGCCGCCAACATTTGCACCGATCTTGACCATCGAAATTTTGACCCGATTACATAATTACTTTCCTTCCTATAGGATAAGGAAAGTAAAAAGGTAAAGGTTAAGAGTTAACTGCTGGGTAGAAGAAGAAGAAGAAAGAGAACGGGAAGGAGGACGAAAAAGTGCTCCATTCTACTTCAAAAGAAATTAATATAGGTACTCGTACATACACTTGTGACTTTATCTCACATAATGAAAAAAGTCTTTTTATCAAACATAGACGCAACATGTTCATTTAAATTACATTACCTACATAATAATGTACAGCCCATCTATGTACTTATGTATTGTATAGTGTATACCCATCAAAAAATATACCCAGGTTACTGAAGCCTTTGTGGGAAATGTTGCCTCAAATGTTCACATTCGGTTCATTTTCGACAAAACCTTTATCGACACTTTTCAGTCTCGTGAAAATGAGGCACTAAAAATCTCCCCTACCCGCTTGGCAAACGAGATTGCCGGGAAAATTGAACGAGACTTTTCGCCCTCCTAAAGTCGGTGAACTTTGCTAGAGCGAAAAAAAAAAACTTTTCACATTTAAAGTTTTGCTCTTTTTCGTTTTTATTGAAAAAAGAAGAACCCTCACCTACCTATATGTACACAGTAGGAATAAAAGTAAAAGTTAACGCCAGATAAAATTGAACATTATCCCTTCGACTCCTCTGGGAGAGGGAGAGAGAGGGAGAGAAAGGGAAAGATGGATAGGGAGAAAGAACAAGAGGGAAGAAGGAAATAAAGAGAAATAGCGATAGAGTTTACTGGAAACAAAAATTGTCATTGTTGTTGCTGCTCTTGTTATTGTTGTGATAATTATTATTGTTGCTGAACGTATACAGGGTGTTCAAACAGATTTACCTACGGTTTTCTAGTTGTTTTTTTTTTTTTGTTTTTTTTTTTGTTTTTTTTTTGTACCTCCTTATCTATTCAGCTGTTCAATTTACATTTAAAACATAGTACACATACACCTAATTTACATAGGTGAATGGGGTTTTACCTCACCTAAATGAACGCTTAATGTCTGTTGTGCAATTTAGCCTTTCGTAACGAAACAATTTCCTACATTCCTACCAATAGGAAGCTTAGGATTTTACTTTCTTAGAAAAAATTATGACCTTATTTTTATTTTAATAAATTCATTAGAATCCCCGCTTAACAACTTTCTTCTACAAAAGTTTTGTTCAAATAACGCTCCTTCCTTTTCTCTTCTTCTTCTTCTTCTTCTTCTTCTTCTTCTTCTTCTTCTTCTTCTCCTTTCTTCTAGTTGGTAAATAGTTTTACACAACCTTTTCTTCTAACTGTACACCGATTACAGAAGGAAATTTTTACTTTCTATTTTAAATAAATAATTAAAAAAAACAAACTGGTGCAAGGAGAAGGAGGAAATAGAAAGAGGGGAGAAGAAGAGAAAGAGGAAAGAGTAGAGGTAAGATAAGAAGGAGGAGGGAATAGAGGACAACAAAGAGGGAAAGCAGGAGGGGTAGAAATTGAGGAAGGAGGAGTAGAAGAAGTAGGAAAAGGGTATAGGAAGAAGAATTTAAAAGGGAGGAGGAGAAGGTTGCTCTAATGACTGGGCTACTGAGGCTGTGAGGTTGCTCTAATGACTGAGCTACTGAGAATTGTTTGTGTAGGAGAGAGACAATAAGAGGAAAGGAAAGAGAGAGGAAGGAATAGAGAGAGAAAGGGAGAGGAAGAGAGAGAGAGAGAGAGGGTGATGATAAATGGGATTGAAGTCCAATAAAGGCTTTTTCCCGATATGCCAGAAAATCTTCTATCCTTCTTCCTCCTTCCGAAAACATTTTAGACAGACGTTGCAAAATAGGAGAAAAAGTAGTTTTCTTTCCCTCTCACTCCACTTCTTTCCCTCTCTCTTCCCCCCTCTCTCTCTCTTCCTCCTCTTCTTTCTGTTCTCATGTCTCTTCTCTCCTTCTTTCCCTCCTCCTCTCTTTTTCTTTCTCTCATCCCAGTCCTCTTGCTCTTTCTTCCTCCTCTCTCTATCTCTCTTATAAAGTAGTCTTACGCTATCTCTCCCTTTCTCTCTCTTTCTCTCTCTCTCTCTCTCTCTCTCTCTTTCTCCTAAAGTTACACTTTAATCTACTTAGGATAGTAACCTACTTTATCTATGGCTTTAGACGTTCCAGTCTTCCCCATTATTAGAGAGAGAAAGAAATGAAGGAAGAAGAAAAGAGAGAGATAACGAAATGAAGAGCAAGGGCAAAAGAGAGAGATAGAAACAGAGAGAGAAAGAAGAAGAGAGTGTGAAAGAGATAGATAGAGAGAGAGAGAGAGAGAGAGCTCTTTTCGTTCTCAAAATTGAATTTGATGCTTTCTAATAAAGAAGGAGGGGTAGAACCATTAGGAAATCTTTTCCGAAAGCGTTTTAGCCTGTTTTGAGAGTGCCAGAAAGAGGAGAAAATGGGGTACGAAATCTGGAAACCTCATTTCCAGCAACCCACAGTCCAGCGCTCTAATGATTGTTGTTGTTGTTGTTGTTGTTGTTGTTGTTGTTGTTGTTGTTGTTGTTGTTGTTGTTGTTGTTGTTGGTGTTGTTGACTAGGCAATCGCGAGTTATAGCGGAAAAATCAAATGTTCAAACATTCAAAAATCGAAACCAAATGCAAAACTGTCGAGTTAAAACGTAGACCTTCACTTCGTTCGGTCAATTAAGTTCAAATTTCAAAAGCGTACTTACAAATTAGATTGACACGAATAAATATCTATCAAGGGGTACTTGACCCGTTGTGTTGCGTTGAATAAAGGAAGAAAATCCACGCTTAACTAGTGATGGCATAATGATGTGAAGTAGAAATATCTACTTAGATACCTATACAATAATGATTTTTTTATCGCTGTTCGCTGCACACGATAACGGTTTCATAGTAGAAGAAAAATGACCTCAACCATGAAAATGTACTCTAGCTTCAGTAGCTTCCCATTTCAGAGGAAAACTGGAAAACTTAGTGCATGAAATTTAGTGGTTGAAGCCCTGCTTGCATATATCGGATATTCTCATTTCTGTGTTAAGTACCTAATTACCTATACATATACGATGACATACGTACATATTATTCCCTACATTACCTTTTACTACCTACTTATCCCATTGGCGCGGCGGGCGTAGGAAAGTCTAAAAATAATAAGTACACACGACTTTTGTTGTTGTTGTTGTTGTTGTTGTTGTTGTTGTTGTTGTTGTTGTTGTTGTTGTTGTTGTTGTTGTTGTTATTATGGTCATCTCCCGAAAAGTAATAAAAACCCTAACCTAACTGTAGGAGATGTCTATTTTTATATTGTTAGAAGTATCTTTTCGTATTTTGTTATTTCTGTCAATTCTTACATCTGTTCTTTAGGTATTTACTTTACGTTTGGACTTTGGCTATTTTTATGTCCCTCTGTAATTCTGTACCTGCGCAGAAACTCAAAATGACATTTTAACACGAGACTGTAGATTTCAGGGTCGTATTTAATGGGGACATGGGCATGGGGTTCGACTCCCCCCCAACCCCTCGGACATTTAGGGACCTCGAAATGTAGTAATAGGTATACTAGAAATATCTGTCTGAAATTTGGAGCATCCAAGCCCCCAACCCAATATTTTACTACCTCCCCCCCCCACACTAAAATCCTAGATACGGACCTGGATAGACTTGGGTGCTTTTTTGCGCTTCTACAGAACTACACAGTTCGACGAAACTTTCTGTTAAATTAAATATTTTTCAGAGGGGTTGTCAAAACGTAAACCACACACAATATTTTGAGTGTTTTATCGCCGACTATGGGTCGGTGGTAGAAAATTGACATTTTGAGTTATGTTGACAGCGGCCAAGAAACCCCCATGGAGCAGGAGAGAGAGAGAAATGCTTCGGATAAAAATTTGGAGATGAAATTGAATGAAGGAAGAGGAGGAGGAGGAGGAGAAGAAGAAGAAGAAGAAGAGGAGGAACATGAAGAAACTACTTGGGGAAAAGAGAAAAACACTAGGTTTATTTTCTAAAGAAAATGCCAGGAAAAATAACTACGTAAGTACTTGCATACCTACCTTGAAAAAAGGATGGTAAATTATGAGGCAGGTACCAACTGAACAATCGTAATCGAGAAACCTGACATTTTTGTATTTTTATTTTGTTGGCAGTTAAGTAGGTAATTATTTAGGACATTTTTATTGTTCACTTATTGTATGTGTTAAATTAAACGAAATAATGTCTTGACTCTAAACTAGTATAGACAAAAAGCATCAAGATTTTTCTCAGAACTTGTCGGACAGCAGCACGGCCGATCGCACATGACAGAAAACAATATCGAAAATGAAAAATTGGCGCCAAAGTTTTCTCAATTTTGTCTTCCTTGCTTTTATTAGTGTGGAAATTCTCTCAGCTATACAGAAGACGAGCCGAGCTGCTTTTCAATAGAAATACGAGAGCAGCTCAATAGTTCATCATATTCAATAGGAATATTCTTCAAAATATATTAAAAAGAAGAAGAAGAAGAAGAAGACGGGGTAAATAAAAAATTAAATTACAAAAATTTCATGACATGACTTGGACTCGAACCACCAACCTCCAGATCCAAAGTCCAACGCGTTAACAACTGCACCACTGAGGTTGGTAACGAACCTTATCTGTTTAGGATGAAATTCGTCCGGGCGGGAATCGAACCCGTGACCTAGCGGTTAACAGGCAAATTTTCTTTCATTTTGACTTCGGATTTGAAATATCCAATTTTCGACTCATTTGAACTCAATGTCTGTTGTTCATTGCGATCAAAATTTTCAGATTTCTACTCAACACCCACTTTTTAGTGCATTCCTATCACAACTATGTGGGTATTGACAGATCTGATGATTATATGGACACAAACAATATTGATAAAGATTTGAATCAACAAATAGCCTAATCAGACTGGCTCTGCATCTATCAAGCAATGAAATGAAAACCAGAACAATAAAAACAGAACCACTTATATAAGTACCCGAGCTTAGAAGAGATAATTTCAATAATGCACCTTAGTAGGGCCAACAGGGCCGGTCACAGGGGGGTCATTCGGCCCCCTTTGGGCCCGGGATCCTCTCAAGGCGGTTTTAGAAGCACCTGTTTTCCACTGTCGGGAGTCCAAGTTCACCCGTAGAAGGGAAGAGAGAGGAAAGACTGGATAGGAGAAAGCCAGCTGTTCCGGTTGAGGTTAAAAAGCGCCTGGGTGGGAATCGAACCCTCGGCCTAGCGCTTACAAAGCAGACGCGCTACCAACCAAGCTTAGCTGGCAGTATTAAACTTTGAGTCCATTTTTAAAAGTTTTTTTTACTTTTTTTGCTCTGAATCTAAGCCATTCAATTTACAATGAAACAATAAAGTTGCCTATGATCGCCCCTGTCGCACCCTAGTGATAAAATAGATGACTAGGTTGAGGGAGGATTATCCAATATGCATGTTAAGAACCTATTTGATATTATCAAGTGCATAGTGGATTGTATGAATGTAGTGGATAGCTTCTACTGATAAAGTAGAAAACAATAGAATTGTATTGGCTTAGTTATGACTCTTGTAGTAGTGCAGGCGTTCTCAAACTGTAAGCCTGCAAAAGGTTTGAGTTAGAAGAGGAATAATCCCAGTAGTGCGGTTTCAGGGGACTACACGTACACATTTTAGTCATTAGACGGATCGGACTGCGCAGGACCATTCTCCGGACCAAAATTTTGTCCCCCACACTAGTGTGTAGGCTAAAATTTTGTCTGGCGGTCCAACTTCCCGGATCAATGTGTAACGCTCGGACCATCGGACTGAAAACGTTAGCTTTTTCCAAGTTTTCCTGTCATTTTCTCACTAACTGAAAATGGTCCGTTGGTCCGTATGATGATTTGGTCTAGTACAGTCTGGCCTGTCCAAAGTGTAGTCATGAGAGGCATACTACGGGATGGGCATGCTACGACACAGACCACATGCGTCCAATGTAGCAGTTGTTTCATTGCTACGAAATAAAAACTGCGGTGAAACACTCATCTTTAAAAAAAAAAATAAGTGATATGAAACCAACTGCTGTATTATACGAGCATTTTGGATCTTTCCATTTTCACTTTCAACGAATTTTCTCTGACTTTCTTTCTTTTATTTCTCTTTTTGACTTTTCAATCTTCTCTACCCCTTTCTTCTTTTGCTTCGTCCCTTTTCTAAGTTTCTTATCATGTCTTTCGTCTCTTCCTTCGTCTTTCCTTCCGTTTCTCTTTTTGACTTTTCTCTATTTTCTTTCGTTGTCTGCCTCTTCTCTTTCCACTTTTCCGGTGTTCACCCCATGTGTGCCAGTTTCCTGTGGAAATTGAATATTCGAACACATTACTCCTACATTCAAATATTTACATAGACATACACATTAAAATATTTACATGTTTTTGGATATACATAGGTATAAATGTGTACATCCATATTTAAATTATTTACATGGGAATATAAACATTTCTTATCGTTTGGGGTTGACTGCGTAACTTGCGTACCCTGACGCTGTTCAAGTTTCTACGCATCATTGAGCCTGTGATAAATTCCGTACGCAAATCTCTCTCTCTCTTTCTACTTTTTCGCTGAAGCTTTTTCTTTCTTCATATTTATCTCTTTTTCGTCACTTTCTCTTTCACTCTCTCTCTCTCTCTCTCTCTCTCTCTATTGACCTATGTCTATCCTTTTGCCGTCCTTCTCTCTTTCACTCACTCTTTCAATTTCTCTCTCTCTCTCTCTTTCTCTTTGCTTTCTCCCTCACTCTCCCTTTATTTGTCTTTCTATCTTTTTCTTTGTTTATATTATTATCTCTTTTCCGTCCCTCTCTCTTTCTCTGTCTTTTTTGTTCCACTGGAAAAAAGCCCAATGTCTCACTTTAGTTGACATTTACCCCCTGCTGAAATGGGACTGGATTATTTCCGCTATGGCAGTAGGTAAGTCCTATGTATTAGGTATATCCACATTTCCAGTATACTTTCAGATCACGTTCTAGTCAAGTAGATATAGAGTAATTTTTTCCCCCTAGATTTGATAGAGGGAACTGTACCTACCTAACTGCTAAGGTAATTGAACCCGCGACCTTGTGCTTACAAGCTATAACTAGGCTGGCATCAATTAAAGGGTTTTGTCACAAGAATAATATTATGAAAAACTCTTTTGGTACACCCTTTATCTTCATAGGCTGAAATTAAATTAACCCAAAATGTATCCAAAAGAGTATCGCTATTGAATTTCTTCACAGACAGAGCGGCCTACTTGAAATGCTAATGAAAGTTTTAACCCTTTCCTATGAAATCAAATTAAACAATTAAAAGTTCAAAATGCCACCGAACTAAGAAAGACGTCAGTTTCTATTCTGAGAAGATCGTCTTATGACTTGTAATTGAATTAGCCTACTCCGATCCTTCTCCTAACCTTCTTCAACACCCACTTTGTCTTCTCAATATTTCTTCCTCTTCCTCTTTGACGTGTCCTGAGTTTGTAACGCAGCGGTCACCAAAGCCACAGTACCTACACGGAGTTAAATTATCCAATTGTGGATTAAATTTTGTTACTTGGGCCCTCTATAGTCGGTGCAACAGTTAACTTACCAAACTTAAACCTGATATTTATCGAGTTAAAGACTTTGGTCTTCCCCACTAAATGAAGTAAACCAACCCTTTAATACGTACCTTTTTTTTACGTTACCTTTTCAGAGAATTTAATGACCCATTAGGAAGTAGAGCCAGAACCAGAGCCTTTGTATTTACGTTAGGAATTTATGTTAGGTAGGTTTTTTTTTTTCTTCTCTCTCTTTTTTACCTAAAATATACCTATTAAGCCGTAAATATTATCTCTCTCATTTGAGTTCCTTCCGACTTACAAATTTGCAGGCCCATTAATTATACTAGCACAGTGTAGCACGGGCTACATTTTACTAACCACTGCAACTGTTGTTAGTAAGTAAAACTTTTTCCACTTCTCATTGGAGGGTAGATATGGGGGGGAGGGGGTATTGAAGATTAGATATGGGGGGGATGACCCGATACCCCTGGGGCCTGGGGGAGGGGGGGTAGCCCCATGCCCATACCCCTTGGGGTGGGCTCTGTAAGCGTGGCATGCCGTGCTGTGGCTTTTCTTCTTTTGAAGCGTTTTGGGTCATCAGTAAGAAGAACTTTGATAGCAAAACTTTTTTTGCTGGGGTTAACACCCATTTTTCTCTCTATTCTTTTTTTTTTTTATATCGAGAAACCCCTTTCCATGCTTTCGTATCTATTGACCTTTACTGCTTTCTATTTTTTCTTAGACCTTAATTTCGACTGAAAGTGAGGTCTAAGTTTTGTATGACTATAGTGGTTGACCCGCCCTTTGTTCAGGATCAATGCAGCGTAAGAGGCATGACTTTGAAGCGCCGCCATTTTGAATCAGGAAATCGGGATAATGCATGTATTGTGTGATCCACGGTAGGTAACTGCCGATCGGATCGGTTCATTTGATTAAGTACTATATCTACACATAATAATGTGTAGAAGAATCTACTTACAAGGGAGGTAGATAATTAGATATACATATGTAGGTATATCTATAAGTTGTAAAAGTTTCTTTTCTTACTTTATTACTTTTTCCAATTCTCCGTATTTATTCCTTCTTGAAACCACTTTTTTTTTAATTCTTAAGAGTATCACTTTTATCTCTTTCTTCTCCTCTATGTATTGCCTGATTGCCGCGCGTATCGCATTTTGAGTATTTAGACGACGCAACGATTCGAGCTGTTAGCTAAATTGCAATTATGTTTTTTATTTATATGTCTTTTTTTATATATAAAAGGAAATGCTTTTTTAAAAAGATTTTTATTTCAACATGGTAACCTAGGTTGCAAAAGCGGCGAAAAAATAAGCAGTTAAAAGGTGTGTGTACATGTAATTCATTAGAGGTATTTTCAATGTCTTTGAAGAGTGCTTTCTCTGCGTTTCTGGCTTGGTATGCAGTGAAATTACTCGTTTGAAGATTCCTACATAGGTACCTAGGTATAATATATATTTAAAGTTATTTTAAAAAGAAATACTTAGGTACCTATATTTATATATACATATATATCTAGCTTCTACATATTCCGACTAGTTGGCGTTCTGTCGCCACAGAAATTTCCATTTCTTCTTTTCATTTCCTCTTTAAAAAAATATTTTTCATTCTAACTATATCTTGCGAAATGCATTCAAAATTTATTTTCTAAGGCATATAGGTAGGTAGATATTGGTATCATAAATTTTGTTTAACCCTTATAGTACCTATACCTAGGCCACATGAAGGAGTTTCACTCACGGCAACCTTGTGAGGTAACTTTAATCCTTTAATGTCTTAATAAAATCAATATTAGTGGATGTGTTATTTTTGTATTATGTACTTGTACCTATAGTATTCGGGTATTTCGGGTTCCGGTAGAACTGGGGTAATTTTGGGCACAATAAGAACAAAGCATGTTATGCCCGACATCACTCCATACTCAGACTGTCTGATAGTCCCATAGGTCTGATCAGATAGTCGGAATGTATGTAGGTACCTACATGGTGGAAAACCTCAAGGTCTTTGAAGTTAAACAACGCGACATTGTTTAACTTCAATGAGCGTCGCCTCACGTCGAAACCATATTACATTGGACGTCATAGAGACGTCGACTGATCGTAGAGTTTTTCCAATGGGATTTTCTAAAACTCAGAATATTTTTTTCTTTTCTTTTTTGTCTTCATACCAAGACTGTGTTAAATATGAAAATTGAAATGAATGGAAGCTTATTTTATAGTAAGTGTGTGAGACTGTGAGATAAAGATAACAATTTTCTCTTTCTCTCTTTTTCGTCTCTCTCTCTTATTGGTCTTCTCTTCCTCAGTTTCATCTCTCTGATATTTCACTTGTCTCACAGTCTCTATCTCAACATTCTCACTACGTACCTCTCTTTCAATTTTATCTCTTCCCATTTCCATTCCATCCCCTTCAAATTGCTCTCCACACTCTTCTATTCTCCTCCCTTCAACTTTCTCTCCTTCCCTCCCCTCATTTATTTCATGTCTATTCTCTTTCACATTTCTCTTCTCTCCCTTTCAAAATACTTCCCCCCCCCTCCACACCTATTCTCTCCCTTTTGAAATGCTCACCAATCGCCTATCTCTCCTCTATTCTCCCCCCCATTTCTCTCTTCTCCCCTTCAACTTTCTCTCCCTCCACGTCTATTTCATGTCTATTCTCTCTCTCTCTTTCTCTCTCTCTCTCTCTCCCTCTCTCTCTCTCTCTCTCTCTCTCAATCGCATATTTCATGTCTATTCTCTCCCTCCCAAAATCCCTCTTGAAATGTTCTCCCAATCGCCTATTTCTCTTCTCTTCTCCCCCCCCCATTTCACTTCTTCCCCTTTCACCTTTCTCTCCCTACCTTAGCTGTTTCACGTCAATTCTCTCTCCACACCTATTTTTTCCCCCTATTTCACTTTATTTCCCACTCAAACTGTCCCTCTCCCAATGGAATTCCCACTGTGAAGTGCCCGAGTACTACTCCTGTTGTCAGTTTGGTTCCCTGCTGGTGAAATAAACACTCTTGATATTTTGTATTCCACGAGCATTCATATTCAAACAGGAGAGACTGGGAGATCTGGAGAGAGAGAGAAAGAGAGAGAGAGAGAGTGGATGTAACTGAACATCAGTAAAATAGATATATCTATAGATATGCAGATCTAGTTATGTAGGACTGTAGGTATTGTAGATAGATCTTTTAGATGTAAATGTTACATAATATGTACAACATGAATACAATACATGTAGATGTGGAAAAAAACAGGAAGAACACGATGTTCTCTCTCTCTCTCTCTCTCTCTCTCTCTCTCTCTCTCTCTCTCTCTCTCTCTCTCTCTCTCTCTCTCTCTCTCTAGGGGTGCTTAAATTTGACTAAGCTTAGGGGTGCTTAAATTTGTAATGTGTCATATTTGAAAAATAAAGATTCATATATTCAAATTCAAATTCAATTCTCTCTCTCTCTCTCTCTCTCTCTCTCTTTCTGTTTCTTTCCTCTCCTTCTTCTTCTACTTTGATAGAGGGAATTATAAATATTTCTACTTCTATTTTCTATATAGAAGTGAGAAGGAATACAGGATAGGAGAAAGCTAGCAGTTTCGATTACGAACTCTAATCTGTTTATGATAAATCGAACTCGCGATTCAGTATTAGGTATCCAAAAAATCACGAATTCTGTATTCTATTCTCAATGTTTAAGTTCAGTGTAAAAACAAGATAACATACCATTTCAATTTTGAAAATACACGATGTTCTTTCCGCTCTTCAAAAAAAAAAAAAAAAAAAAAAACATTTAAATTTTAAAAAAACACAATTTTTTTTCCCCCCTTAAAAAAAAAAAAAAAAAAAAAAAAAAAAAAACCAACAACAACAGTCGGACAAACGCACGGGTAGGTAAAATAATGCTAATACTTTCCCACAATGACTATAACATACGAGTACAATAGGTATGTATTTCTACGAGTATTGCATAGATTATACATATACCTAGGTAACTATAAACAGACACAAGTGGGTGCTGAATTGCTGACACATACAAATACCTAATAGCGGACTAGCTATGAATTTTCTGCAAACGTTTTCCGTTTTCCATTTTTGAAGTGGTTTCTGTTGGAGCAGTGAAAATTTTATTATTTTGAGCAGAATAATATTCTACCTACTATCCCACCATAGCAAAGAGACAGAAAACACACAATAATACTACTTGCCCGCTATAACAAACTCAACTCACATATAACTAACAAACCGACAGATAGACAGACAGACGAACGTAGATGAATGTATAGGGATTAGATAGACAACAGATACCGACTCTACGTATTAGAATGTGTATTTCTGAGAATATTTTGAATATTTGAAACGGAATGTCAAATATTTCAAAATATTTGGAAATATTTTGAATTTTATATTGAGAAGATAGAAAGACAGACAAGAGAATTTTTGCAGTACCTATAATGGTATTGACCACGATGTGTTAAAGCAAGCGGATGGGGGGAAAATTTGAAATCTACCAATCAGATCACTTCATTCAAGACCAAGAGTTACCGAAACTAAGATTAAACTCATCGTGGTCCTGTGGCCATTTCTGTTATGCAATGTTTTGTAAAATATGAAGTAGAAAAAAGAAGAAGAAGAGGAGGAGAAGAAGAAGAAGAAGTAGGAGAAGACGGAGAACAGAAAGAAGAGGAGGAGGAGGAGAAGAAGAAGAAGACGAGGAAGAAGAAGAAGAAGAGGAGGAAGAAGAAGAAGACGAGGAAGAAGAAGAAAAAGACGAGGAAGAAGAAGAAGATCAAAACATTGAAATTCCTGCAACATCCGCGCGGTGTTAGTGTGCAGGTGCACATAACTTACCACTTAGGGTTAGTGAAGTGTGTAAATGACTATGGACTTTACACAATGTAGCTATGTACCTAAATATACATAGATAGATATTGTAGATACTAGAGAGGTAATATTCAAAATCAGTAGGTATTGCGTAGAGTTAGAGGGGAAGAAGGTGGAAGAGACACACGGGGGATGAAGTACAGGTTAGAGAAGAGGGGGGGGGGGGGGGGGGGGAAGTTTGAAATCTACCAATCAGATCACTTCATTCAAGACCAAGAGTTACCGAAACTAAGATTGAACTCATCGTGGTCCTGGCCATTTCTGTTATGCAATGTTTTGTAAAATATGAAGTTGAAAAAAGAAGAAGAAGAGGAGGAAGAAGAAGAAGAGGAAGAAGAAGAAGAAGAAGAGGAAGAAGAAGAAGAAGAGGAAGAAGAAAACGAGGAGGAAGAAGAAGAAGAAGACGAAGAAGAAGAAGAAGAAGAAGAAGAAGACGAGGAAGAAGAAGAAGAAGAAGATCAAAACATTGAAATTCCTGCAACATCCGCGCGGTGTTAGTGTGCACATAACTTACCACTTAGGGTTAGTGAAGTGTGTAAATGACTATGGCTTTTACACAATGTAGCTATGTACATCAATATACATAGAATATACACATCAGATAGATATTGTAGATACTAGAGAGGTAATATTCAAAATCAATAGGTATTGCGTAGAGTTGGAGGGGAAGAAGGTGAAAGAGACACACGGGGGAAGAAGTACAAGTTAGAGAAGGGAGAAAAGGGAGGGGATAGGGAAAATGAGGAGAAAATGGAGAAAGGAGGGAGAAAAGAAGAAAGAGAAATGGGAGAGAAGGAAGAGAAAAGAGAGGCAAGAGACGACAAAGTAGGAGAAAGCAGAAAGGAAGGGGGAGAATAGAAGATAAAAGGGAAAAAAAGAAGGAGAAAAGAGAAATGGAAAGAAAAGAAAAAAGAGAAATTTGTTAGGGAAAGGAGATAAAGCTGTGGAAAAAGAAGAGACTGAAGAGAGAAAAAGGAGAGAGAAGAGAAAAGGGAGAGAAAGAAGGAAAAAGAAGAGAAGAAAGGGAGAGAGTTTGCCTGATCGGAATAAGTTGAGTGTAATGAGGTGAAGAGCTACAAGGTAGTGAATAGTGTGGATGAAGAATATTGAGTAGGAGAGAATGACGTTCTCGACAATATTATAAAATAATGTTACTGCAACAAGAACCAGGGAAAGAATAATGGAAGAAGAAATCGTGAGGAAGAATAAAAATAAATAAGGAACAAGAGTAACAATACAGGTAGAGCAAGAAACGGAACAAAAGAAACAAACATGGAGGGAAAGATAAGAGACATACAAGAAGAACAAGAACAAAAGAGAAAGAATAAGGATTCTACAAGAAGAACAAAAACAAAATCAAGACAACCGATTACCAGTTTTCTTTTACGGCATCGTCAGTGCTGGTGAAATGGAGAAAGGAGGGAGAAAAGAAGAAAGAGAAATGGGAGAGAAGGAAGAGAAAAGAGAGGCAAGAGACGACAAAGTAGGAGAAAGGGAGAGAAAGCAGAAAGGAAGGAGCAGGAGAATAGAAGATGAAAGGGAAAAAAAGAAGGAGAAAGGAGAAAAGAAAAATGGAAAGAAAAGAAAAAAGAGATAATTGTTAGGGAAAGGAGATAAAGCTGTGGAAAAAGAAGAGACTGAAGAGAGAAAAAGGAGAGAGAAGAGAAAAGGGAGAGAAAGAAAGAAAAAGAAGAGAGGAAACGGAGAGAGTTTGCCTGATCGGAATAACTTGTGTGTAATGAGGTGAAGAGCTACAAGGTAGTGAATAGTGTGGATGAAGAATATTGAGTAGGAGAGAATGACGTTCTCGACAATATTATAAAATAATGTTACTGCAACAAGGACGAGGGAAAGAATAATGGAAGAAGAAATCGTGGGAAGAATAAAATAAGGAACAAGAGTAACAATACAGGTAGAGCAAGAAACGGACCTTTAAGAACAAGAACAAAAGAAGGAAAATCACGAAAGAAGGATAGGTAATGGATGACATACAAGAAGAAGAACCAAAGAGAGGATGAACAAGGATCCTACAAGAAGAACAAAAACAACCAGTTACCGGTTTTCCTTTACGGCATCGTCAGTGCTGGTCCATTCTGCGGATGTGACCGAAAATTGGTACATTTATTTCGTACCTAGGTACTTCCTAAAATTGTCTGCATTCCCTTGATAAGACCCATCAGTTGAGAAAAATTAGTGCATTCTTACATAATATAATGTAAATACAATACACCCTAAATACAATTAATGTGGAATTCTATTGACCCAAATTCTAAATGATAAAAAATATTGTCACTGGTGCAATTTCTCGAAGTAGTAAAGTGGTACACCTTACTATTGTCTGCATTCTGTTGACTCAGTACTCTACTCAGCATCTCAAATTATTGGTGCATTCCCAACACTTAATTAGAGAGCTCCCTATAGGTGAAGTAGGTATAAACTTACCTAACATTACAAGTGTCTCTCCTAGTAGGTATTTAGGTTCGTTAATCATCTTGACAAGGAAATGACAAGTACCTACCTACAGCATGGATGTTGTACGTAACAAGCACTTAACTATGGGGAACACTCATTTTTTTTTTTTTTTTTTTTTTAAAAAAAAAAGTGAGAAGGAAGACAGGATATAGGAGAAAGCCAGCAGTTTCGATTACGAACTCTTCTAATCTGTTTATGATAAATCGAACTCGCGATTTAGTATTTATAGGTATCCAAAAAATCACGAATTCTGTATTCTATTCTCAATGTAAGTTCAGTGTAAAAACAAGATAACATACCATTTCAATTTTGAAAATACACGATGTTCTCTCCGTTCTTAAAAAAAAAAAAAAACAAAACAAAACAAAACAAAAAAAAAAAAAAAAAACAACAAAAACGGTCGGAAAAAAAAAAAAAAAAAAAAAAAAAAAAAAAAAAAAAAAAAAAAAAAAAACAACAACAACGGTCGGACAAACGCACGGATAGATAAAATAATGCTACTTTCCCACAATGACTATAACATACGAGTACAATAGGTATGTATTTCTACAAGTATTGTATAGATTATACTTAAAACTATAAACAGACACAAGTGGGTGCTGAATTGCTGACACATACATACAAATACCTAATAGCGGACTAGCTATGAATTTTCTGCAAACGTTTTCCATTTTTGAAGTGGTTTCTGTTGGAGCAGTGAAAATTTTATTATTTTGAGCAGAATAATATTCTACCTACTATCCCACCATAGCGAAGAGACAGATAACACACAATAATACTACTTGTCCGCTATAACAAACTCAACTAACAAACCGACAGATAGACAGACAGACGAACGTAGATGAATGTATAGGAATTAGATAGACAACAGATACCGACTCTACGTAGGTATTAGAATGTGTATTTCTGGGAATGTTTTGAATATTTGAAACGGGATGTCAAATATTTCAAAATATTTGGGAATATTTTGAATTTTATATTTATTGCGAAGATAGAAAGATAGACAAGAGAATTTTTGCAGTACCTAGGTATAATGGTATTGACCACGATGTGAGTTTGAGTTTACCTCTTAAAGCAAGCGGATTGGGGGGGGGGGGGG
>NW_007378277.1:138665-215536 GCF_000475195.1 Diaphorina citri | reverse complement strand
GAGGAACGGATTATAATTTGCTAGATCAGTGCCAGTGATATTTACGTCATCAGAAGTTTCCTGGTTCTGACTTATGTAAATTAATAATAGATAGACACATGTACATACATATAGCTTATTGATGTATATAGGTATCTACAAGCACTATGCACGTCACTTACAAGCATACATACATGCTAAAGTTATGCTTTGTACCCATACAGTAGGTACACAGTATACACAGTAGTAACACCTATGAGTCGATAACCATTACACAAGAACAATTAAATATAAGGTACTACTTTACTGTTAGAATGAGTTGAAAAGTCCCTTTGCAAGGAAAAGGGGGTAGATATTTTTTTATAATAAGTAAGTGTTGTGATGGATCCCAATACGAGTGTGCTCCAAATTTTCGGGGTCCGTCGCATAGTGAAGGATGAACAATAAAGACAGTATACACAGTAGTAACACCTATGAGTCGATAACCATTACACAAGAACAATTAAATATAAGGTACTACTTTACTGCTAGAATGAGTTGAAAAGTCCCTTTGCAAGGAAAAGGGGGTAGATATTTTTTATAATAAGTGCTGTGATGGATCCCAATACGAGTGTGCTCCAAATTTTCGGGGTCCGTCGCATAGTGAAGGATCAACAATAAAGCTTGATGTGAGAGGGGCTTTTCTTTTTAAGTCCTTGGAGCTCTGGGGCCCTGAAGAAATAGGTAGGTATCATATTTCTGCAACCTGAACCTGCTCTGCAAATCATTTCTTCAGTCAGATATTAAAGTTAGAAGTTGACAAAGTATTATTACGTACATATGTGTGTATGACTGAGTGCGAGCTAACTAATATTCATATAGGAAAATCGGCAAGCTTTGTATAGCTACTCGTAACTTAGTAAGAAGGGTTGGGCCCTGGTTCTTGATAGCTTTGAAATGTGGTATCTGCTATCTCGTATTTATGAGTCAGGTAGCAACCTCAGTGCTGTAATGGTTAACACGGTGGATGTTCTTGGAATCTGCCCTGAAGAAATAGGTATTAGGTATCATATTTCTGCAACCTGAACCTGCTCTGCAAATCATTTCTTCAGTCAGATATTAACGTTAGAAGTTGACTAAGTATTATTACGTATGTGTGTATGACTGTGAGTGCGAGCTAACTAATATTCATATAGGAAAATCGGCAAGCTTTGTATAGCTACTCGTAACTTAGTAAGAAAGGTTGGGCCCTGGTTCTTGCTAGCTTTGAAATGTGGTATCTGCTATCTCGTATTTATGAGTCAGGTAGCAACCTCAGTGGTGTAATGGTTAGCACGGTGGATGTTGGATCTGGAAGTTGTCCTGATGATAGCTTATCTAACATAGGGTGTGCGTATATGACCAAGGCATTCAAAACTAGAAATAATGACAAATGCCTGGAGGCATATTGAACATGATTTTAAATTAGGTTAGGTACCCTTAACACTTAACATTAACATACCAAATGAACACTCCTTTCTATTGTAGGAAGGAGAAATGGTTCTAAACGAATATTTTGAATTGGTTCTAATCAAATATTTTGAATCAACAAAATAAACCAAGGCGTTTGGAATCAAAAATTTGCCCGTGACCCGTGACTAACCCGTAGGTGTTGAATATTGAGGATTGGAATTATTTTCGTTATTGCAAATTGGAATTCGATGTAGATCTCCCTTTCTATTGTAGGAAGGAGAATTGGTTCTAAACGAATATTTTGAATTGGTTCTAATCAAATATTTTGAATCAACAATAAACCAAGGTGTTTGGAATCAAAAATTTGCCCGCGACTAACCCGTAGGTGTTGAATATTGATTGGAATTATTTTCGTTATTGTAGATTGGAATTCGATATAGATCTTAATGAATTCTCTATTGAATTTCATCCAATATTCGAGGTTAAGACTTTGATTATTGCTACCGCAACACAATTCAACGAACGAAGGGAGTTTCAACTTTTTGTGTACGGAGCATTTCAAAATTTTCACCATGATTTCCAAACGAATTGATCGATTCTCATGAAATTTGGACATGCTGTTCAACAAAAAGGAAATTTTTGCTCATTTTAGATTTTGGGCCTGATTGGGTCTTTGAGGGCCTGTAAGGATCCTTTTTCCCAGCGAATTCAACAGTTCACTGAGAACGACTAGTAAGGACACTATAGTTCTCTCTTCCAAACAGTCTCTCAAACAGTTTTGATCAAATGGAAACCTTCCGGCCCCGGGGTGCGAACCATGGCCCCTAGGTAACCAATGAAATCGTGATGAATACAAGAGAAGAGAGAAGAAGACAATGCAAGCCGATCTTTTGTATGAATGAGAACCGACGAGGAGGAGGAAGAAGAGTGTAAAGAGGAAGAAGAACTAGAAGAAGTATTGTAATAAGGAAATGAGCAATACATTGCAGGCAAGATCTCGGTTGTTGTGAAGTCTTTGTTTGTGTTTGGACTATGTACCCTATGTATTTGATAAATCTTTAGATCATCTTAGTTCTTAGTATATACTATACAAGATATGTAGTTACATATGTGTACCAGCTGTACCTGTACGTAGGTATGTACCTTTGTACCTTCATCTTAAATCAACAGAATCCTGTTTCTCAAAGACTTTTGTCTTTGCACAGTTGTGAACTTTGTGTATAGTGCCTAGCATTTATTCTATCTTTCAAAATTATCAGTAAAACAAAACTTGGGAAATGGAAGGAGCGGAGATAATATTTCTAAACTTTCTAGTTTCTAGACGTCCGTCTTGTCTGGACGAGGGCCTTTAAATGCCAAACCTTCCAACACCGTGAGGTAGGCACGGAAAGTAGAGCAAGTTACCAAACAAATTTACAGGCAAATGCCAAAACTTAGTGGAGCTAAAATTTTGAACTTGCTTCCTTGGACCACCAAGCTCTACAGAAAAAGAATATTGGAAACCAATTCAGATCTCAACAATAAAAACAATACGGCACTAAGTCTGGTCAGAATATCCCCCGGTGCATTCTATAATATCCATATCCATATTCCATATCCGAGCTACAAACCAAGGACAAAACTTATGAGACCTCTGTGTGGTAAACACGTAGGTAGCTAAGTATAGAATAGTATGATTATATGTAGATAGGTAGGTATAGATGAACAATATTGTCATTATTATTTGCTGTTATTCATGCTGAAGAATATTTGTGCTAGCACGAAACATTGGAATTGTAAACATAGGTGATTAGCAAATCCTATGAAGATCCTGCTTCAAGAGATTGTTTTATTGATTTCCAAACTGTGCACATATAATATGTATGTACCTACCTACTAGTATCTACCTACATAATATGTTATATGTTAATAGTGAAACAGCTTATATCATTTGGTATAATAGGTCCTGTGTGTTATGGGGCTTATGAGTTACTTTTAATGCTTCAGGGATACACATTCTGGAGACATCCTAACAAAAACTAAAATAATGTACAATTGTACATACATAGTAATACTAGTAATAGGAATAGGTTGTACGTTATGGTAAGCTAAGTATATCGATAGTATGATAGGAAGGGAAAATTCAGTCCAGTCAGGTTTTGTTGATTGAATAAATCAGAGATTAGACGATGTTAACAAGAGCGTAAAGTAAAACCTCAGGGAAATTGGTGGATGTGTCAAAACTCCGGTTATTATTTGAATGGAAATTGGTGGATGTGACAACTCTACGGTTATTATAAGTATGAATAGAAATTTGTGGTTGTGTCAAAACTCCCCTATGTACTTTGAAAACTATCGGTGGATTTTCTTCTCGTATCATTTAACATGATGCATATTTCAATAATTTTAATTTAATAGAAATTTGTGGTTGTGTCAAAACTCCCCTATGTACTTTGAAAACTATCGGTGGATTTTCTTCTCGTATCATTTAACATGATGCAAATTTCAATAATTTTAATTCGTAGGTACCTACTTTGAATGAAACATGAGAAAAGAGGTAAATTCTATGAAATAACTAGGTAGCTAATAGTAACTTGTATGAAATAACTAGACACAAACGTCATTCAGCCTGAGCTCAATACAAGAACCAGTTCAGTTCAATTCTAGAACCTCGAGTTCATTCTAAGTTCATATTATTCAATTGTACTTTGACGTTTGGAATCCAAGATAGAATAGAATAGAATCAGAGAGATAGCTCATTTCAATGGATCTTGTTTTTATTGCTTCTCAGTTCAAGAAGTAATTTAGCAAGAGAGATCAGGTACTAGGTTGCAACTTTGTTAGGTAGAAGGCAGTCTAGGTACAGTCTAAGTACCTATAATAGGTATCTATCTACATAGTAATCTAGAATAGTGTCTTATTTAGACTGTGGAATTAGGACATAAGGTACCATTAGACCAACAATGTTTCAACATTCGACTACTCTATGCATTTCGTTACACAGAACATTAACAATTGATAGTTCAGAGACGTTTGATAGGAAAATACTATTATTATTTTCAAATTTGGACATAATATTTCATAGAAAACCTTAGAGTCCCAAGAGCCTTTCAACATGAGAACATAGATAGACCTGGGGGTTTGATATAAACTCAGAGGGAAACCTCGAACCGCTTTTTTTACTTATTTCAGTACCTACGAGTTACAAGCCTTACCTCAGACTGCAGATTAAACTTGAATTAGAATTAGGTAAGTTATTTGGTAATAATTTATATTCTATAACTATGGTGATTTGCTCTTTACATGAAACTCAATACAAGAACCAGTTCAGTTCAGTTCTAGAACCTCGAGTTCATTCTAAGTTCATATTATTCAATTGTACTTTGACGTCTAACTAGGTAGCTAATAGTAACTTGTATGAAATAACTAGACACAAACGTCATTCAGCCTGAGCTCAATACAAGAACCAGTTCAGTTCAGTTCTAGAACCTCGAGTTCATTCTAAGTTCATATTATTCAATTGTACTTTGACGTCTGGAATTCAAGATAGAATAGAATCAGAGAGATAGCTCATTTCAATGGATCTTGTTTTTATTGCTTCTCAGTTCAAGAAGTAATTTAGCAAGAGAGATCAGGTACTAGGTTGCAACTTTGTTAGGTAGAAGGCAGTCTATAGGTACAGTCTAAGCACCTATAATAGGTATCTCAGAGAGATAGTTCATTTCAATGGATCTTGTTTTTATTGCTTCTCAGTTCAAGAAGTAATTTAGCAAGAGAGATCAGGTCCTAGGTTGCAACTTTGCTAGGTAGAAGGCAGTCTAGGTACAGTCTAAGTACCTATAATGGGTATCTACATAGTAATCTAGAATAGTGTCTTATTTAGACTGTGGAATTAGGACATAAGGTACCATTAGACCAACAATGTTTCAACATTGGACTACTCTATGCATTTCGTTACACAGAACATTAACATTTGATAGTTGAGAGACATTTGATAGGAAAATACTATTATTATTTTCAAATTTGGACGTAATATTTCATAGAAAACCTCAGAGTCCCAAGAGCCTTTCAACATGAGAACATAGATAGACCTGGGGGTTTGATATAACCTCAGAAGGAAACCTCGAACCGCCTTTTTTTAAGAATAGTGTCTTATTTAGACTGTGGAATTAGGACATGAGGTACCATTAGACCAACAATGTTTCAACATTGGACTACTCTATGCATTTTGTTACACAGAACATTAACATTTGATAGTTCAGAGACATTTGATAGGAAAATACTATTATTATTTTCAAATTTGGACGTAATATTAAATATTTCATAGAAAACCTCAGAGTCCCAAGAGCCTTTCAACATGAGAACATAGATAGACCTGCTGGGGGTTTGATATAACCTCAGAGGGAAACCTCGAACCGCCTTTTTTTACCTATTTTATTTCAATGAGTTATAAAAGGACTACCTCAGACTGCAGATTAAACTTGAATTAGAATTAGGTAAGTTATTTGGTAATATTCTATGACTATGGTGATTTGCTCTTTACATGAACTACTTTACTTACCATTTCATCAATTTGTTTGAGGAAGAGACTCAACTAGTTCTAACCACACAAATCATTTTCATATTAACTAGATCCATACTTGAGTCTCATAGTAAATAGATTACACAATGGTTATACCGACAAATTCAATAATGTTTGTCTGGTTGTACACCTATTACCCATACACATGGGTAAGTACTGTGAGTAGGTATTTGTACTCACCTATACATATACTATGCTTATGATTACACTTAGCTATCTAGGTAGTTCAGATGTTTGTAAACCGATGTCCCTATACCATTTCTGGTACTTATCGGCACTTTTTCAAGCCTGAAATTCGGAAATCTAGCAATTTTACATCCGAGTAAGTACTCCAAATAAAAACTCGATTTTTTACACATCCACCAATTTCCATTCAAGTAATAACCGGAGTTTTAGGGAAATTCAAGTATCGCATTTAAGTAACTTTAGAACTGGGATACAAGTAGGTTACCTGCCTCGATGGTGTAGTTTATTATTTGAATGGAAATTGGTGGATGTGTCAAAACTCCGGTTATTATTTGAATGGAAATTGGTGGATGTGTCAAAACCCCGGTTATTATTTGAATGGAAATTGGTGGATGTGTCAAAACTCCGGTTATTATTTGAATGGAAATTGGTGGATGTGTCAAAACTCCGGTTATTATTTGAATGGAAATTGGTGGATGTGACAACTCTACGGTTATTATAAGTATGAATGGAAATTTGTGGTTGTGTCAAAACTCCCCTATGTACTTTGAACACTATCGGTGGATTTTCTTCTCGTATCATTTAACATGATGCAGATTTCAATAATTTTAATTCATAGGTACCTACTTTGAATGAAACATGAGAAATGAGGTAAATTCTATGAAATATCTAGGTAGCTAATAGTAACTTGTATGAAATAACTAGGTAGCTAATAGTAACTTGTATGAAATAACTAGGTAGCTAATAGTAACTTGAACTCTGAATATTAGTTTTTGCATGTGAAACGCAACCATTTAACTGCTATTCTTCACGTTTTTGACATCCTCCTCAAATAACCAGCAGTACGTGTTGTCTCAGACGGTTACCAACCAAGTACAATGTCTCTTAATTTTAGTGATCTGTTTGAACCAGGTGCTATACTTACCTACCTACCTACTTATCACATTTGTAATTTCTAAAAACCTAGCTATAATTCTTACACATCCTAAAACGTCTTCTTATCACATTTGTAATTTCTAAAAACCTAGCTATAATTCTTACACATCCTAAAACTTCTATCTCATGCAGCTGAACCAAGTACTTATTTACCTACATACATACCAGTACATAGCTACATACATATTGTCTTGTCTGTATGATTTGTGATTTGGTAATGTGTATTTTAGACTGTTATTTGCATTACCTACTTTCAATACCGACCTCTCATGTTCATATTTCGTGTTAAAGTAAAGTACACATATAGAAGATTACTGATTATTCTCTAGAAATAGAAAACCTAGCAAATCCAAAAATTCCTAGGTGACCTTCCCAGGGACGATTTTGGTGCAAATGTGTTGTCAATGGTGTAAATAATACGGGTGGCGAACTCAGAACCTTTTGTATGGCAAGCAAGCGCACTGAACAAACCGTGCCCCCCAATGTAACAGGTATATGGCTCCTTTAAAAGATCCTTATCAATCTTTTGATATGCAAATTATACATTTTCCAAGTTAGGTAATAAGTAGGTACTAGGTAACTACACAATTACAGTAAAATTATTTATCGATAGAAATCACAACACTTCTGCATAGCACGCCCCCGTCATGCTCGTAGCATTCTACGTAGCGCTAATGAGTCCATGTACAATGTATATAGGTACATACAACATACATATCAGCTACCTATAATGGTTTCATGACTTTTCTTTGTTGGAAAAATAAAATGCTTTTATGTGAATACCTATAACCTATACAAACATTGGTATGCAAATGAGTGTGGTGACTTTTCTTTCTTGGAAAAATTCATGTGAGAATACAAACACTGCATATTTACCTACATAACCTACCCAAGAGTTCAAATTATATCGTGACTATTTCATATTGCATTAATACATTAGCCTACGTGGATGTAATGGGATTGGACTCGTGTGTTCTGTCTTGTAGCATGCCCATCCCGTACTCTGTCTCTCATCAGATGGGCGAGAAGAGACAATACTTCCCATTTATGTAGATGCTAGGTCAACACGAAAACACCAGAAAGAAACCCATTGAAATATTCACAATAGAAAAACGGGTAAAAGTTTTGTTCGATGGTGGACATCGTACTCAGGACCTTCTGCATGACAAGTCGGATAACCCCAGTTCTCATCACATTAATATACCTACCTATGTAATATGTTTGTTGTTGTTGTAACTGCTTTAGCTTTCGCCGAATGGTATTGGCAGAGTTAAAGAAAAGACATCTTGTTGTATCTGCCATACACCTGCCTCTGGTGGTCTCTAGCCATGTTTAATTAGCTCGTCCTGAACCGCAGTCAACCATCGTGAGGACTTGTGCTTATTTTTCAAAAGCAGGGAGAACCCTTTGAAACTGCCAGCTTGCAAGGCTGGTTAGGGTTAGCTGTTCTCCTCCCTGTTTATAGTCCCACAGCCAGATGCTAGTCTACTCTCTGTTCAACGTCCCCTAGCCAGACCAGTAATATTTATATGTATGTAGGAGTAGGTGCATGACTTGTAGGTATCTACACTGAAAATGAAAAGGCCTTCACATATCACTCTACATAAGTCCCTAATGACGTCTCACATACCTATGGACTATACCTACCTCTAGGAAAAACTACCCACCTACCTACATATATAACTATTTACCTACCTACATAGGTATCTATCTACCATTCTCTAGGAAAACCTGTACGCACTCACTGGAAATTCATTAGCCTAATTACATCGCACAGATAGCTGTATCCTAGGAAAAAGGAAAGAGTTCCATTCCATTAAAGTTATTAGATGCCTAACCTATACAATATACATGTGTATACAAGTATGTAGGTACTAAGTAGAGCCTTAGTAAAAGGAGTAGAGAGTCAAATGATATGTTTGTTGTGTTGATGGATAACATAGATAGTTCATAAATAAAGTAGGTAGTAGGTAATGAAATGGATAATCATGCTAATGATAATGATAATACCTAAGGTGATGATAACACTATGATAATAATAGGTAGTTAGATAGGTACCTGCCATAGGATGAGTAAGTGTCAGTTCTGAGAATAGCCCAGACAACTACCCGACTGCCACACCCTGGAATGTCACTTCATTTCACATTTTCCACTATGTCTAATTCTCTTTCATCTTTCCCTTCCTTCTTCTCTCCCCTCTGATCTTTCTTTCAACGTTTTTCTGAGCCCTACCCACTATCTTTCCCTTTTACCTACTTTTAATGACTTCCTAAACATCTATCAAAACACATTTTATAGGTACATAAATACTTAGGGACAATGTCCGGAGGTAGACCATAATTCACACACCAATGTAAGATTATTGTTATAGTTCTGTTTATAACCAAAACCAAATATGTACGAGTTGGTAGTGTTAGTACCAAAATAAACCAAACAGATGAAAGTTCACAGAACTCTCAAGGTTCCTATCCTATCACGTAGGTATCGTTTTGGTAATTTGGTTCTCCAAAATAAACCAAACAGATGAAAGTTCACAGAACTCTCAAGGTTCCTATCACGTAGGTATCGTTTTGGTAATTTGGTTCCTACGATGGTTTAAAATTTGGTTAGGTATCCATTTGGCTAAGCATTCCATTTGTGGTGAATTATTAGGAATGAGATTTTTTCCGTAGAATTTCCTTATTATCCATTTGACTAAGCATTCCATTTGTGGTGAATTATTAGGAATGAGATTTTTCCGTAGAATTTCCTTATTGTTTCCTTTCTACCCGTAGGATGTAATTAGATTTATTAGTTTGTAGAATAGACTCCGTCAGTAGATAGTGCGGTTGCTCAGACATTGGATTTATAATCCGGGCGACTGCTGTTCGAATCCCAGGGCGACACAAATTAACCAGAGTTTGTAAGAATTGTAATGATCTTATCCCTCTTCGCGTTTCACCACTCATCAGAAGGGCAGGCTAGAAGATTCTATATTTACATAGTTCATGTGTTTCACAATAATAGTTAAATAATCTTCTCACATTTTGGACCGGATTGAGCCTTTGGGGGGCCTGAAGGCACCCTTTTTCTGATCGAGTTTCACAGTTCATTCAACCACTAGTTTTAGTTACATATCTGAATATGTACATACATAGTAATACTAGTAATAGGAATAGGTTGTACGTTATTGGTAAGCTAAGTATATCGATAGTATGATAGGAAGGGAAAATTCAGTCCAGTACTCCAGTCAGGTTTTGTTGATTGAATAAACCAGAGATTAGACGATGTTAACAAGAGCGTAAAGTAAAACCTCAAATTGGTGGATGTACCAAAACTCCGGTTATTATTTGAATGGAAATTGGTGAATGTACCAAAACTCCGGTTATTATTTGAATGGAAATTGATGGATGTGTCAAAACTCCGGTTATTATTTGAATGGAAATTGGTGAATGTACCAAAACTCCGGTTATTATTTGAATGGAAATTGGTGGACGTGTCAAAACTCCGGTTATTATTTGAATGGAAATTGGTGGCTGTGACAACTCTACGGTTATTATAAGTATGAATGGAAATTGGTGGATGTGTGAAAAACCTGTAAACCAATTATTAGTGGGTTCTAACCCAATGAGTATTAAGAATGTGTGTGTAGTTCTCTTCCAATATCCAGTGAGAATGGGACTTATCCTGGCGTCAGTGTAACCAGGGCCTTGGTAGTGTACCTAGTACCGACTAGTGTGATCAGGCCTTTATTTGTTGCTGTAGGCACCTATGAAGAGTTATGCCAAATTTTCAGAAAAACCTGTAAACCAATTATTAGTGGGTTCTAACCCAATGAGTATTAAGAATGTGTGTGTAGTTCTCTTCCAATATCCAGTGAGAAGGGGACTGACTGATCCTGGCGTCAGTGTGACCAGGGTCTTGGTAGTGTACCTAGTACCTACCGACTAGTGTGATCAGGCCTTTATTTGTTGCTGTAGGTACCTATGAAGAGTTATGCCAAATTTTCATACCTAGAACAAGTACCTACCTATTCTCTAGAAATGAAGAAATATCTAGTCCAGCGAAAATCGTGAACCACAAGTTTATATCCTTTTGTAGACATGATCTCTGGGCAAGTTGTATGAAAAATGTCGAAAATCGACTGACATAATGAGAGAATAAGGCTAAAAACAGAGTGAAGAGAGCATGGAGCTTTTTGCAATCCATCGAAGTTTCTCTCTACTTGATCTCTGTTCCACTCTGTTTTTAGCCTGACTTTAAACCTGGAATTATTAGAATACATCTTATAGTCCCTTGCCCTTCACAGACTAGAACAAAACCTAATTCTCTACTTGATCTCTGTTCCACTCTGTTTTTAGCCTGACTTTAAACCTGGAATTATTAGAATACATCTTATAGTCCCTTGCCCTTCAGAGACTAGAATACAACCTAATTCTGCATATCATTCCTGAATTTGTGATTCAAATTCTTAAATAAGACTTCATAACTACCACGCATATTCTGACATTTTTTAGCAGCCCACTTCAGGCATTCATCTTAAAACTACCTGTACTAATCTGTTCTATTCTTATCTACCTACAAGCTACAAAGCTCCGCCCAAAACAAAATTATTATTATTGTTCTTGTATGTATAATTATACCAATTTTCAATGAGTTCAAATTTGGACTTCGGTAAGGGTAATTACAAAATTATGTTAAACCTAGTTTTATTAAGCAATAATAATGAAATCAGTTCAATGTCAATAATAAAACTTAATCTGAGTATGCTCAAGAATAACCTCAATAAATCTACCTAGTTAGTTACATATTAGGTAGGCACCAAGGTATAGAATGATTCCAATATCTGATATGAAAACTCAATTGATTCAGGTGTGTAGTACTTAAGATAATGTAAGGTGGTACATGGAGTAGTTTCATAGATATTGAGGGAAAGATTACATTAATGCATGTATTTTTCTTATTAAATGTGACATGGGCCGTCAATACATAAATTGCAATTCTATTTTTAGGAGTCAAACTGTTTTCACAAAACTGTATTTTTTTGCGTGAAGGTCTCAAGCATATACAACCTAAAACCCTAAAAGTCTCATTAATTAATGCATGTATTTTTCTAGTTAAATATGACATGGGCCGTCAATACATAAATTGCAACTCTATTTTTAGGAGTCAAACTGTTTTCACAAAACTGTAATTTTTTTGCGTGAAGGTCTCAAACATATACAACCAAAAACCCTAAAAGTCTCATTGAAAAGACAAGGTGACAACTTTGACAAGTTGATTACTAAATATAAATAACAAAGCATCAAAATTCCATGGATCCATTCTCAGAAGTAACATATTGAAATGTGTTGTAACAGTGCAGTTATAAGGAAGGCAAGGGGGAATACCAGATATCAGATGACTAAATATAAACAAAGCATCAAAATTCCATGGATCCATTCTCAGAAGTAACATATTGAAATGTGTTGTAACAGTGCAGTTATAAGGAAAGCAAGGGGGAATACCAGATATCAGATGAGTCTCTACTAGAGGTATCTCCACTCAATGAAATACTAAATAGTTATGGATCCATTCTCAGAAGTAACATATTGAAATGTGTTGTAACAGTGCAGTTATAAGGAAGGCAAGGGGGAATACCAGATATCAGATGAGTCTCTACTAGAGGTATCTCCACTCAATGAAATACTTAATGGTTGTGAAGGCGAACCAGAATCCTAACCCAACGTGTTGTATGTTTGGTGACGCACAACATTCTGGCTATCTGCCTGCTCTGAACAACTATATACCTAAGTATATAATGTATATAGAAGTATATAACTGAAGGAGAAGATAGAACACTTTCTCTTTCCTTGGAGACGTCATGTAACCAAGACTTGGCCTATACAGGGTTGCCGTAGTAGTTGTGTTCTGTCAGTGAAGGATTTGTCAATAGCCTTGGAGACGTCATGTAACCAAGACTTGGCCTATACAGGGTTGCCGTAGTAGTTGTGTTCTGTTAGTGAAGGATTTGTCAATAGATACACAGGTCGTTGTTACCCATATTCCGAGAAAATACGGAGATCAGTCCTGATTTAAGGCGCTGTGTGAACAACCTGGATCTTACCAAGAACTAAAACCCAACAATATCTAACCTGACTGATCCATTCATTTTATTTATTCCGAGAAAATACGGAGATCAGTCCTGATTTAAGGCGCTGTGTGAACAACCTGGATCTTACCAAGAACTAAAACCCAACAATATATCTAACCTGATCCATTCATTTTGCTCCACAACACTTCTCTACCTTGGATTCAATTGAGGGAGTAAAAAATATAGGTCACACACATAAAGTTTTCAAGCTACTTGTAGTTGTGACATCAAAAACAATCATTGAAATGGCAATCACATATCCAAGTTACGTTACTCGCCATACTTTGATCTCGCATCTCTCGGTATCCACAGATCCAACTCATCATTTCTGTTTGTCACTGAGACAACTTGAGTGCTACTGTTCTTCTAACTAAACGGATTATTGGAAGCTCGAAGTTTCTGTAATCCTAGAGCCAGACAGAAAGCTTAGAGATTTTGACTACAGATCTGGGGGCAGACAGAATGCTTCCAACTCATCATTTCTGTTTGTCACTGAGACAACTTGAGTGCTACTGTTCTTCTAACTAAACGGATTATTGGAAGCTCGAAGTTTCTGCAATCCTAGAGCCAGACAGAAAGCTTAGAGATTTTGACTACAGATCTGGGGGGAGACAGAATGCTCCAATCCTAGAGCCAGACAGAAAGCTTAGAGATTTTGACTACAGATCTGGGGGCAGACAGAATGCTCGCAGAGGAAAAACCATAGATCCATTCGTAATTTCATTCCTCTCACGTTGTGACGTAATATTATAGAGAAAAAGGCATTAAAAAACATCGCGTGTCCATTATAAAATAATAGTAGTGACTTCATTTTGATGGTATTTGCGAAGAATGCGAAGTGCAGAGAAGGTAGTAGGTACTAAGTGTGAAGTTTTCAGGAATATACCAAATTCAGGCAAAAACCAGCACCATTGATAATTACTTTCATACTTACCCACATATTATGTACTAAATTTAAAGTACGTGACAGTTATCAAGATGAATTCCTATCTAGGTACCATTAGTAGATATGGCTAAAAACATAGGTAATTAAGTTTCACTGTTTAAAATAATACCTTTAAAAAAAAAATTATTGTAGCATGTAGCAATTATCACCAATAAGTAAAGTAGGTAGGTAGGTAGGTAAGTATAATAATTATACTTTCTATGTATTTACACCTTGATCCTTATTCTCATTCGCGATACTTTTACTGTGTATAACCTCATGTGTGTGGTGAGAGACAATAGAAAGTCAAACTCATTTCTCATTTCACAGGTTCTTAGCAAGTTCAATGATCGAAAGAGATTCATCTGCAGATATTCACAGAATTGCTCTGCACGTGTTTTCAGCAACATTAGTATTCTTAATCTGCATAATGGTCGGAATATTCAACATTTTTACTTTCATTCAATATTCAACATTTACTTTCATTGAATATTCAACATTTACTTTCATTGAATATTCAACATTTACTTTCATTCGATATTCAACATTTACTTTCATTCAATGTTCAACATTTACTTTCATTCAATATTCAACATTTACTTTCATTCGATATTCAACATTTACTTTCATTCAATGTTCAACATTTACTTTCATTCAATATTCAACATTTACTTTCATTCGATATTCAACATTTACTTTCATTCAATGTTCAACATTTACTTTCATTCAATATTCAACATTTACTTTCATTCAATATTCAACATTTACTTTCATTCAATATTCAACATTTTAACTTTAATTCAATATTCAACATTTACTTTCATTCAATATTCAACATTTTAACTTTCATTCAATATTCAACATTTACTTTCATTCAATATTCAAAATTTACCAATTATACTTTCTATGTATTTACACCTTGATCCTTATTCTCATTCGCGATACTTTTACTGTGTATAACCTCATGTGTGTGGTGAGAGAGAGACAATAGAAAGTCAAAGTCAAACTCATTTCTCATTTCACAGGTCCTTAGCAAGTTCAATGATCGAAACAGATTCATCTGCAGATATTCACAGAATTGCTCTGCACGTGTCTTCACTAACATTAGTATTCTTAATCTGCATAATGGTCGGAATATTCAACATTTTAACTCATATAGATTTCCAAGATAATGTCCACCCATCTTTAAAAATAGGAAGCTTACATGTATGAGTAAAATTAGTGGAGATGACAAAACTACCTACCATTCTTCGAATTTATTAGTGGAGATGTTAAAACTACAATATCGGTAATTTCTTAACCGTTTGGCTAACCAGTGGTAATTTTTTTTTCTTTCTGCTTTATTTTATCCAGCTCCATCTCTCCTCATCTAATGTCTTGTTTGATATTTTCTTGTTCCCATGTTCACCCTGTACTTGGTGTTTGCTGTCCTTAGTCCTCTGCTGGAACACTGAAATCATTATTGTCATGTAATAGGTAGAATAGGTAGCTACTTCTTTAATATTATCTATTCCTTTTCTTATTGTATAATCTACGGCCAGATTTTGTCAATAGATTGTAAATATCTATCTACATATATTCCCTTAGTCCTCTGCTGGAACACTGAAATCATTATTGTCATGTAATAGGTAGAATAGGTAGCTACTTCTTTAATATTATCTATTCCTTTCTTATTGTATAATCTACGGCCAGATTTTGTCAATAGATTGTAAATACCTACATATATTTATTTGGTATACTCGTACGTTGTAAGTTTACTTGTTTACCTTGTTTTGTTATTGGTTCAGTGAACTTTAGAACTGACCAGAGTTCTCAGAGAAAGGGATCTATAGGGCCCCCCCTGGAAAAGATTCGGCCCAAATTCAAATGAACATCTTTATGACCCCTTGGAGACGTCATGTAACCAAGACTTGGCCTATACAGGGTTGCCGTAGTAGTTGTGTTCTGTTAGTGAAGGATTTGTCAATAGATATAGGTCGTTGTTACCTATTTTCTCTTCATATAGATTTCCAAGATAATGTCCACCCATCTTTAAAAATAGGAAGCTTACATGTATGAGTAAAATTAGTGGAGATGACAAAACTATCACTCTTTAAATATGTTGGTGGAGAATAGTGGAGATGTCAAAACTACCATTTTCGCAATATGTTGGTGGAGTTGTCAAAACTACCTACTATTCTTCGAATTTATTAGTGGAGATGTTAAAACTACAATATCGGTAATTTCTTACCCGTTTGGCTAACCAGTGTTAATTTTTTCTTTCTGCTTTATTTTATCCAGCTCCATCTCTCCTCATCTAATGTCTTGTTTGTTCATTCCTCTCACGTTGTGACGTAATATTATAGAGAAAAAGGCATTAAAAAACATCGCGTGTCCATTATAAAATAATAGTAGTGACTACATTTTGATGGTATTTGCGAAGACCGAAGAATGCGATGTGCAGAGAAGGTAGTAGGTACTAAGTGTGAAGTTTTCAGGAATATACCAAATTCAGGCAAAACCCAGCACCATTGATAATTACTTTCATACTTACCCACATATTATGTACTAAATTTAAAGTACGTGACAGTTATCAAGATAAATTCCTATCTACCATTAGTAGATATGGCTAAATACATAGGTAATTAAGTTTCACTGTTTAAAATAATACCTATATAAAAAATTTATTGTAGCATGTAGCAATTATCACCAATAAGTAAAGTAGGTAGGTACCTCACCCTGTACTTGGTGTTTGCTGTCCTTAGTCCTCTGCTGGAACACTGAAATCATTATTGTCATGTAATAGGTAGAATAGGTAGCTAGGTACTTCTTTAATATTATCTATTCCTTTTCTTATTGTATAATCTACGGCCAGATTTTGTCAATAGATTGTTAGATTGTAGCCATATTCATTTGGTTGATATACGTATACTCGTACGTTGTAAGTTTACTTGCTTACCTTGTTTTGTTATTGGTTCAGTGAACTTTAGAACTGACCAGAGTTCTCAGAGAAAGGGATCTATAGGGCCCCCCTGGAAAAGATTCGGCCCAAATTCAAATGAACATCTTTATGACCTTTATGTGTGGAACATTTTTGCGAAATTTTGTCAAAATCGATTAAACTTTTCCGGAGTTGTCACCAAACAAACAGATTTTAAACTGAACAAAAAATTGTCTCTAGAATGCTCATCTTAAAAAGACCTATCCGGAAACAACATAAACAAGTTTTTGTATCTAAGTACAACATCATGACAATCAAAATGTCATGACAACCTGCAGATTCAAGATGAGCTCTATTTTTTGTTAGTTTCAAATAATCAAATAATTCAATCACTTATGTATCTAGGTATGTAATAAAAAAATGTAACATGTTGCTAACATTCCACTTGTAAATTGTTTACCCACATAATTGAACAAATCCGCTTCATGTTAAATCATTATAATCATCATCCCATACACATTGGTAATTATTATTATTATTTTTCTTTTTTTAGTTTCAAATAATCAAATAATTCAATCACTTATGTATCTAGGTATGTAATAAAAAAATATAACATGTTGCTAACATTCCACTTGTAAATTATTTACCCACATAATTGAACAAATCCGCTTCATGATCATAATCATTATAATCATCATCCCATAGACATTGGTAATTTCCATAATGTATAAATACACACATGTAGATAATGGATGTGGAATTTTATATTGTGGATGGTGAAATATTATAAATAGATCTTCATCAATGACATAATCATTGGATCAGTTGGGATACTGACAAGGTATGGTGGGTATTATCACGGCAAGATCAACAACGTGTTTGTCTTTATATCGAATTTTGAAATGTATACTGACAAGGTATGGTGGGTATTATCACGGCAAGATCAACAACGTGTTTGTCTTTATATCGAATTTTGAAATGCTACCTACCTACCATCATTGAAGGAAAGAGGCAGGGTTCCCAAGGAAGAGGAAGACCAAGAGAAAGATACATCGACCAAATTGTGAAATACTCCGGGTCTGAAACATTTGCAGATATGAAGAGGAAGACATCTGATAGAGTAGAATGGAGAGCCAATAAAACAATCTTAGCTATAAACCAATCTTAGGGTTGAAACAGATGATGACCTACCTACCTACTTGAAATAACCCTTTGTAATGTTGAACATTTCCGACAAATTTCAACAAAATCGGATAAACTATTCGAGAATGGAGATCTTTACAGACATACTATATGTATGTAAAAAAGTCTAAATTCAGAACTTAATACATTGTTTGTTCAATAAGTTCGCTGGAAAATGTGGACCCTGTTGATTTGGTACTTTCCCACAATCTGAGGTATCTTATAACTAAGTTCCCTCTTAGTAACCTCTGACTTTCTGACCGAGAACCCATAACAGTAGCAGTCTATTCCATTCTTGTGTGTAGAATTTTCCTCAATATCATCAAGAAACCCCATGATGATGTTCTCATAAATACTCTCGTAAATGAGAAAATGATTTCCATTTAACTGATTAAATGTAGGTAGTTGTAATAGGTAGGTACTTAAATTTTATACGGAATCAAATAAGCAATAATCCATTGTACCTATATCCAATCTTTCAGATATTTACCTTATCTTGCGGTTTATCGATATCTTACCGGTTGCTAATCAGGCTAACTGATTGATTGATTGACATGTAGTTGTTCATAAAAGGAAGGTAGGTAGGTATATCCCATATTCTCCATAGGTAGTAGGTAAGGTAACTGATAAGCAACTATAGAATACTTGATTCCTCATCTTGATTTATTCGCTCAAACCAGATTCTTTCTAGATCAATCAGCATTTCATTCTTCTAACCTAGAAGTTATTGAGCAAATTTCAAAATCGATCGGGCAATTATTGATTTGCGTACCTGGTTTGGACTTATGGTCCACATTCCGGAGCAAGTTATACTTGTCCCCAAAGTCCTTATACTCATTAGTCTCAATATACTCGGGTCTTTGGTGAAGTTATCAGGTGATTGGAATGGTGGCATTCAATCAATGAACGAACGAAGTGACTACTAAATTTTGATTGTCTGTCCCATAATAACTAGCGAACTGTTTGCTCGATTTTTACAATGAACGAACGAAGTGACTACTAAATTTTGATTGTCTGTCCCATAATAACTAGCGAACTGTTTGCTCGATTTTTAGCAAAAAGTGAGCGCATTACCAGGTCTCATTTACATTTACCTGATGAGTTAGCATTAGGTCGTGCCGTGCATCACTTTGCTTAATGGCGGTAAAAGTTCGATAGATCTTCTTTGGGTTTAGACTTGAACTTTCTTCACTTTCCAAAGAATCCGATGGTCTAAATATCAGCAGGGATGGAGCTACCTACATACCATGGGATTGCGGAACTAGTACATTTCATGGATCAAGGATCACATTGACTCTTGAAGTCTCTTCACACAAGGGTGATGGGAGTACTGATCGTATCATAGGATTCATAGGTGATAAGTATAAGTTTTCTTTCAAAAATCCAGCGACTTTTGTAGATCCGCTGTACTGCAGATGTACCTTACCTCTAGGCTAAAAACAGAGTGGAACGGAGAGCAAAGAGCATAGAGCTTTTTGCTTTCAGTTCTATGCGGTGTGAACTCGTCACTACACTCTATCGTCATTTCCCTCTATGTGCTCGATCACTTTGCGCTATGCCCTTCGCTCCAATCTGTTTTGAGCTGAGCCTTAAGGTGTGTCCACACATAGTCGCTGCACTCTATCGTCATTTCCCTCTATGTGCTCGATCACTTTGCGCTATGCCCTTCGCTCCACAGTCCATTCTGTTTTTAGCCTTAAGGTGTGTCCACACATAGTCGACCGGCCATCGATCGATGTCGACTGTTGCCCCCGCAACATAGATTCATCTTGTCGATCACTCGATGGCTGGTCGACTATGTTTAGACACAGCTTAAGAGGAAGAGGCCTTTAGTTCCATGTCTACGGTCTCATTTTGACATGAACGTTGGCATCCTACGCCACGGCAGATGGTCCAGACAGTGTTCACATAAGACTGTAGTACTGTACCTACACCTGAGGGTGAGTGAAACCGATGCCCATCATAGTCTTAGAGAGTTGTTGAAGCTTCCATCTCATCAAAGTCACTGAAGTGTGGTGAAGTCTACGTACTTATCTAGCCCTAGTTGATTACATATTAATTATATGTTCTATGTACAAGTATGATTTTATGTTCTATGTACCCGTATGATAATATATAAGGAGCTACGAAAGTAAGATGTATACCTGATACTGGTTTATGATTATCATACATCATGCATAGCAACTTTCAACGAGAAAGAAAGCTTATCTAATGCCCGGGTCTACAAACTTATGTTATAGTTGCTACAGGTTATGTATTATTAATGTTTGGTATCCTATCGTAAATCTCTACAGTTTAATAAAGAATAATGTCACAAAATATCTAAAAAGGGTGCTACAATATTCGTGTTTACCACCTTTCGTGTAGGTAGGTTTGTCAGATTTATAAGAAAACCACTGATAACTATTAGGTACTTTAATCAGACAGACAATCAAGTTGGATTTTGGTGCTCTACAGTCTTTACAACTGAACCAAAAGAGACCCTTTCAGTAGGTACTCTAAAAAAAGGTTAATTTCATGATCGGCCGTTTTTTCCTCTCCTGATAGCGAAATGGTTGTTGGAACCGTTAGGTACTTTTGTTTGTTAAGTCCTGATATTCATGTCCATATTCTATAGCGAAATGGTTGTTGGAACCGTTAGGTACTATTGTTTGTTAAGTCCTGATATTCATGTCCATATTCTATGTAATCATAATCATAGAGTACCTACTCATTAACTATGATTAGTTTGCACAAAGGACGCAATGTTGTTTAATTATGGGCGTTATTTATTAGTTTTGATATTTCAGTCCAGGGCGGGCGTACCTCTACGCACTTTTACTTCAAATACGACGACCTAATGGTACTTGGGGTGAAGGTCGTACGAACTTTGGTAGGTTTGCTCAGGATTTTGTATAGGTAATTTGGTAGGATTGCTATACAAGATTTTGTATAATTTGGTGAGTTCATTGTTCAGGACTTTGTTTACTTTAATTGGTAGGTTTGTGTGTTTGTTATAGCTATTGTTTTTTTTTTTAGGTTTGTATAATTTGGTGAGTTCATTGTTCAGGACTTTGTTTACTTTAATTGGTAGGTTTGTGTGTTTGTTATAGCTATTGTTTTTTTTTAGGACTTTGTACCTATACTTACTGGGTTGAAGATCACGACAAAGGACTCGAGTTTTCCAAGATACCTGTGCGTAGGTATTTCACTGAAAGCAAGGTTAATAATAAGACGATTCCCCTGTACATTATCTTGGTACAATTCTAAAATGAGCCTTATCCAAACCAATGCCATCTCGTGATCAATTAGTTGACCTCGTCATCCAAACCTATAAGCAATGTATTAGGAGCCTATTCCTATCAGATTGTTTTATTAGGAATAATCAGATAGGTAATTTATCAATTTCGATATTACCAATAGAAAACTTCATGCTTGTGAAGCCTGAATCACGATGATTCTCTAATGAAATGCCGACCATACTTACTATTTACTATGTAGATAACTTGCTTGATGATTTCTAGTGAAATGAAGAACACAAATAACTTTTACTCTTCACAGTTGGGGGAGGGGTTTTTTATTGTTTATTCAAACAGACATGTTTCGCCATTGCTGGCATCATCAGTGTAAACTGTAAAAAATTGCACATAAGAAAAAGAAAGCAAACAAAAAAGGGGAACAAATTGACAAATTGACCAGATCAATTTTTTACAGTTTACACTGATGATGCCAGCAATGGCGAAACATGTCTGTTTGAATAAACAATAAAAAACCCCTCCCCCAACTGTGAAGAGTAAAAGTTATTTGTGTTCTTCTTTTCAAGATGAATCTTCACAAAGTTACGTCAGAATCTATCAATATGTTCTAGTGAAATATTAAACATAGGACAAAATAAATAAATCATAGACACTAAATTCATAGACGATTTTTGCACCAGGGCGCTGCAACTCTCCGCCCTTCCAGCTATATTTAAATCAATAATCACGTCAAGTTAAACCATAATTTAAGCATGTAAAGGTGATCCTAATCAAAAGTCAATCAAGCAAGTAGATATAAGGAAAGATGAGATAGTAAGATATAACTATAAATTATTGACTAATATAATATAACTAAATAGTTATAAAACTATAAATGAATGACTGTAGAGATAAAATGACGCAAACTTTGAATATCCAAATGAAAATAGACTTCAACATGTTGAAGCTCGTGATTTAGATCCTGTGTCTACAGGAACTGTAGCGCATTTTGGCACTAAAAACTGACCATCGAAATTTTGACCCGATTACATTACTTTCCTTCCTATAGGATAAGGAAAGTAAAAAAAGAAGAAGAATTTCGTTAGGGACTGTATGAAAAACGAATACAACGAATAGCAAAAAGTGAAGTACGAGTACATAATTATAGTTTTCGTTTTCCATACAACCCAATAGTTAAAATGGGCTTTCACAAAGTTACCGTACCGAGTCTTCAATCAGGTATTTGTTAACCGAGTATTCAATCAAGTAATGTATCCTTGTTATGCGATAGCTCTCGATGGGATTTTGATAAAATTTGGTCAACACTAGGGCCGTATCCAGGATTTTTATCGAGGGGGAGGGGCACAAAAGTCCAAACAGTGATGTACCGGGGGACGGATGCTCCAAATATTCAGAGCCCGGCCTATAGTAATGGAGCGAAAATAGGGGGGCCCGGCCCCACCTAAATACGGCCCTACACAATACATAGCGTACACAAAGGGAAATATTGGGGGTCTTTTCTGATGAAATTCCTGTGTGCAGAGTCCAGTATGTAGGACTATTGCCCCCAAATATTGGTCTATCGTCGCAGGGACGCGTTTTCTGTGTAAACAAGATACCTTCTTATGGCTTCTAAAGCTACTATATCACTTCTCATACTTCCAAACAAGGACTTGAGGTTATCCTCAGATCGACCAAATTGTGAAATACTCCGGGTCTGAAACATATGCAGATATGAAGAGGAAGACATCTGATAGAGTAGAATGGAGAGCTATAATCTATAAACCAATCTTGGGATTAAAACAGATGATGACCTACCTACCTACTTGAAATAACCCTTTGTAATGTTGAACATTTTCGACAAATTTCAACAAAATCGGATAAACTATTCGAGAATGGAGATCTTTACAGACATACTATGTATGTAAAAAAAGTCTAAATTCAGAACTTACATTGTTTGTTCAATAAGTTCGCTGGAAAATGTGGACCCTATTGATTTGGGACTTTCCCAATCTGAGGTATCTTATAACTAAGTTCCCTGTAACCTCTGACTTTCTGACCGAGAACCCATAACAGTAGCAGTCTATTCCATTCTTGTGTGTAGAATTTTCCTCAATATCATCAAGAAACCCCATGATGATGTTCTCATAAATACTCGTGAATTAAATGAGAAAATGATTTCGATCTAACTGATTAAATGTAGTTATAATAGGTAGGTACTTAATTTTTATACGGAATCAAAGCAATAATCCATTGTACCTATATCCAATCTTTCAGATATTTACCTTATCTTGCGGTTTATCAATCTCTTACCGGTTGCTAATCAGGCTAACTGATTGATTGATTGATTGACATGTAGCTGATGTTTATAAAAGGAAGGTAGGTAGGTAGGTATATCCAATATTCTCCATAGTTAGGTAAGGTAACTGATAAGCAACTATAGAGGACTTGATTCTTCATCTTGATTTATTCGCTCAAACCGGATTCTTTCTAGATCAATCAGCATTTTATTCTTCTAACCTAGAAGTTATTGAGCAAATTTCAAAATCGATCGGGCAACTATTGATTTGCGTACCTGGTTTGGACTTATGGTCCACATTCCGGAGCAAGTTATACTTGTCCCCAAAGTCCTTATACTCATTAGTCTCAATATACTCGGGTCTTGGGTGAAGTTATCAGGTGATTGGAATGGTGGCATTCAATCAATGAACGAACGAAGTGACTACTGAGTTTTATCTACATATATAGATAATTGTCTGTCCCATAATAACTAGCGAACGGTTTGTCCGATTTTTGGCAGAAAAGAAAAGAACAAACAGCTGTGTCTGGCATGAAAAACCTGTAAACCAATTATTAGTGGGTTCTAACCCAATGAGTATTAAGAATGTGTGTGTAGTTCTCTTCTAATATCAAATGAGAAGGGGACTGACTGATCCTGGCGTCAGTGTGACCAGGGCCTTGGTAGTGTACCTAGTACCGACTAGTGTGATCAGGCCTTTATTTGTTGCTGTAGGTACGTATGAAGAGCTATGCCAAATTTTCATAGAACAAGTACCTATGCTCTAGAAATGAAGAAATATCTAGTCCAGCGAAAATCGTGAACCACAAGTTTATATCCTTTTGTAGACATGATCTCTGGGCAAGTTGTATGAAAAATGTCGAAAATTGACTGACATAATGAGAGGATAAGGCTAAAAACAGAGTGAAGAGAGCATGAAGCTTTTGCAATCTATCGAAGTTTCTCTCTACTTGTTCTCTGTTCCACTCTGTTTTTAGCCTGACTTTAAACCTGGAATTATTAGAATACATCTTATTGTCCCTTGCCCTTCAGAGACTAGAATACTAACCCTTTGTAATGTTGAACATTTCCGACAAATTTCAACAAAATCGGATAAACTATTCGAGAATGGAGATCTTTACAGACATACTATATGTATGTAAAAAAGTCTAAATTCAGAACTTAATACATTGTTTGTTCAATAAGTTCGCTGGAAAATGTGGACCCTGTTGATTTGGTACTTTCCCACAATCTGAGGTATCTTATAACTAAGTTCCCTCTTAGTAACCTCTGACTTTCTGACCGAGAACCCATAACAGTAGCAGTCTATTCCATTCTTGTGTGTAGAATTTTCCTCAATATCATCAAGAAACCCCATGATGATGTTCTCATAAATACTCTCGTAAATGAGAAAATGATTTCCATTTAACTGATTAAATGTAGGTAGTTGTAATAGGTAGGTACTTAAATTTTATACGGAATCAAATAAGCAATAATCCATTGTACCTATATCCAATCTTTCAGATATTTACCTTATCTTGCGGTTTATCGATATCTTACCGGTTGCTAATCAGGCTAACTGATTGATTGATTGACATGTAGTTGTTCATAAAAGGAAGGTAGGTAGGTATATCCCATATTCTCCATAGGTAGTAGGTAAGGTAACTGATAAGCAACTATAGAATACTTGATTCCTCATCTTGATTTATTCGCTCAAACCAGATTCTTTCTAGATCAATCAGCATTTCATTCTTCTAACCTAGAAGTTATTGAGCAAATTTCAAAATCGATCGGGCAATTATTGATTTGCGTACCTGGTTTGGACTTATGGTCCACATTCCGGAGCAAGTTATACTTGTCCCCAAAGTCCTTTTACTCATTAGTCTCAATATACTCGGGTCTTTGGTGAAGTTATCAAGTGATTGGAATGGTGGCATTCAATCAATGAACGAACGAAGTGACTACTGAGTTTTATCTACATTTATAGATAATTGTCTGTCCCATAATAACTAGGGAACGGTTTGTCCGATTTTTGGCAGAAAAGAAAAGAACAAGGTAAATCTTGAGCGTAGCCTCCGTGGTCTAGTGACTCTAGTGGGTATCACACTAGGCCTTGCACATCGGAGGTCCCAGGTTCGATCGGACTTTTGACGGCTCCTGGAAGGTCTCTACATATAACCAAATCACTAATTCTAGATCTTTAAGAATATTAGTTGTATCTTGTATCTAATCAGCTGATCACGGAAATGTACCTACATATACATAGCTAATAATCTGTCAGACTATCTCGTATTTCAAAGCTCAAGAGAAGACATTGGAGCAGGATTTGTGCAAGTTACTACGTATAGGTATAGAACCCATGTCATGTCTGTACCACTAGTCACTGATCACTGATTACCTGACGGTGTTGTCATTTGTGTATCCACAGCTAATTTATTCTTGCAGCTAAGCGTCTGCAAACCGCAACATGCAACGTTTACACCGCTTCAGATTTCATTGACTTGGTGACAGCCATATTGGTTACATGACTAGCAGTGAATCACAAATTGGTTTACTTTGATATCAGCTCTGGTCGATCCTTGAATTTGTCGCGGATTCTTTATCTAGGTCGACTTGAGGTGAACAAAGTGATCTTTGTTTACACTTTTTTCGTGTTGGTTGTATCACTTGTGACTTGTATCAGATTTTCCATCCTAGTTCACTCGATACCATCTTACGTTATACGGTTTTTTTTGTATCATTATCGTATTATTAAATTAGGGAGGTATGTAAATACCTCCAAATCATGCATATCGGTCAACATCCTTCTTGAAGTTCACATCATGTCCGGAAATACGAAGGAGATAACACCCAACATCATGTAAAAAGGGGTGAGAATGGAAAGCAAAAACCTGCGTCTAGTAATTGTTAGGAAACACATCTAAAAATGAACTAAAGTCTTGTCTTCTTTGTGGTAGTGCATAATTCATTTTTATACAATCTCACACCCATATGACGTTTTTAAAATATGAGTAAAATGTTGAAGCATTAGCTTTCATTAGAACTTCTATCTATCTTCTATTGTGTTGCTCATCTCAATATTGGATCTATAACATTTGGTTTGGATAAATACTTCTTACTATAGAATATAGACTATAGAGCATATAAGTATAGAGAGGTGAGTTGTGAGTGCTTCATGCTCACACATTAATCTCATATCGAAATCGACTGCATCTCATCATGTACTCACTCGAACTGAATCTCACACTCTGGTAGTCGATCATCCAGGAATCGCACAATGTTGCTCTCGATTTGGTTAAGAATGCTAAAATCGTTATAGATCATCAGGAGGCTGTGAGCATTTTGCTTAGTTTGGTTGTAGATTCAAAGCTCAACTGCAGTCACCTACACTATAGCCCTATAGCCTATACTCACCTCTCTCGGAACTCGAAATAGTTAACTAACCCCTTATTAGATTACTGTCAGGGAGTCATATTTGATGTGATTGCTAATAATGCTAATGTGTCTTAAATGCAAATTGTTTCACTGTTGGAGATTTTTCGTTTTGTCTTCAGACGTCAGGGTGTTTCTCAGGAAAGTCTTTCCTGTCAGGATCACAGACACTATGGACAACAAACTAGGTATTCCGAGAAAATACGGAGATCAGTCCTGATTTAAGGCGCTGTGTGAACAACCTGGATCTTACCAAGAACTAAAACCCAACAATATATCTAACCTGATCCATTCATTTTGCTCCACAACACTTCTCTACCTTGGATTCAATTGAGGGAGTAAAAAATATAGGTCACACACATAAAGTTTTCAAGCTACTTGTAGTTGTGACATCAAAAACAATCATTGAAATGGCAATCACATATCCAAGTTACGTTACTCGCCATACTTTGATCTCGCATCTCTCGGTATCCACAGATCCAACTCATCATTTCTGTTTGTCACTGAGACAACTTGAGTGCTACTGTTCTTCTAACTAAACGGATTATTGGAAGCTCGAAGTTTCTGCAATCCTAGAGCCAGACAGAAAGCTTAGAGATTTTGACTACAGATCTGGGGGGAGACAGAATGCTCGCAGAGGAAAAACCATAGATCCATTCGTAATTTCATTCCTCTCACGTTGTGACGTAATATTATAGAGAAAAAGGCATTAAAAAACATCGCGTGTCCATTATAAAATAATAGTAGTGACTACATTTTGATGGTATTTGCGAAGACCGAAGAATGCGATGTGCAGAGAAGGTAGTAGGTACTAAGTGTGAAGTTTTCAGGAATATACCAAATTCAGGCAAAACCCAGCACCATTGATAATTACTTTCATACTTACCCACATATTATGTACTAAATTTAAAGTACGTGACAGTTATCAAGATAAATTCCTATCTACCATTAGTAGATATGGCTAAATACATAGGTAATTAAGTTTCACTGTTTAAAATAATACCTATATAAAAAATTTATTGTAGCATGTAGCAATTATCACCAATAAGTAAAGTAGGTAGGTACCTAGGTAAGTATAATAATTATACTTTCTATGTATTTACACCTTGATCCTTATTCTCATTCGCGATACTTTTACTGTGTATAACCTCATGTGTGTGGTGAGAGAGAGACAATAGAAAGTCAAAGTCAAACTCATTTCTCATTTCACAGGTCCTTAGCAAGTTCAATGATCGAAACAGATTCATCTGCAGATATTCACAGAATTGCTCTGCACGTGTCTTCACTAACATTAGTATTCTTAATCTGCATAATGGTCGGAATATTCAACATTTTAACTTTCATTCAATATTCAACATTTACTTTCATTCAATATTCAACATTTACTTTCATTCAATATTCAACATTTACTTTCATTCAATATTCAACATTTACTTTCATTCAATATTCAACATTTACTTTCATTCAATATTCAACATTTACTTTCATTCAATATTCAACATTTACTTTCATTCAATATTCAACATTTACTTTCATTCAATATTCAACATTTACTTTCATTCAATATTCAACATTTACTTTCATTCAATATTCAACATTTACTTTCATTCAATATTCAACATTTACTTTCATTCAATATTCAACATTTACTTTCATTCAATATTCAACATTTACTTTCATTCAATATTCAACATTTACTTTCATTCAATATTCAACATTTACTTTCATTCAATATTCAACATTTACTTTCATTCATTAAATCAAAATCATTATAATCATCATCCCATACACATTGGTAATTTCCATAATGTATAAATACACACATGTAGATAATGGATGTGGAATTTTATATTGTGGATGGTGAAATATTATAAATAGATCTTCATCAATGACATAATCATTGGATCAGTTGGGATACTGACAAGGTATGGTGGGTATTATCACGGCAAGATCAACAACGTGTTTGTCTTTATATCGAATTTTGAAATGCTACCTACCTACCTACCTACCTACCATCATTGAAGGAAAGAGGCAGGGTTCCCAAGGAAGAGGAAGACCAAGAGAAAGATACATCGACCAAATTGTGAAATACTCCGGGTCTGAAACATATGCAGACATGAAGAGGAAGACATCTGATAGAGTAGAATGGAGAGCTATAAACCAATCTTAGGATTGAAACAGATGATGACCTACCTACCTATACTTGAAATAACCCCATTTACCTGATGAGTTAGCATAGGTCGTGCCGTGCATCACTTTGCTTAATGGCGGTAAAAGTTCGATAAATCTTCTTTGGGTTTAGACTTGAACTTTCTTCACTTTCCAAAGAATCCGATGGTCTAAATATCACCGGGGATGGAGCTACCTACATACCATGGGGTTCCGGAACTAGTACATTTCATGGATCAAGGATCACGCTGACTCTTCAAGTCTCTTCACACAAGGGTGATGGGAGTACTGATCGTATCATAAGTGATAATGATAAGTTTTCTTTCAAAAATCCAGCGACTTTTGTAGACCAAGTTTTCTTCCCCAACTGTCTTCGATCCGCTGTACTGCAGATATACCTTACCTCTAGGCGAAAAACAGAGTGGAACGGAGAGCAAAGAGCATAGAGCTTTTTGCTTTCCGTTCCATGCGGTCTGAAGTCGTCACTGCACTCTACATTTACCTGATGAGTTAGCATAGGTCGTGCCGTGCATCACTTTGCTTAATGGCGGTAAAAGTTCGATAAATCTTCTTTGGGTTTAGATTTGAACTTTCTTCACTTTCCAAAGAATCCGATGGTCTAAATATGAGCGGGGATGGAGCTACCTATGTACATGCCATGGGGTTCCGGAACCAGTATACATTTCATGGATCAAGGATCACGTTGACTCTTGAAGTCTCTTCACACAAGGGTGATGGGAGTACTGATCGTATCATAGGTGATAATGATAAGTTTTCTTTCAAAAATCCAGCGACTTTTGTAGATCCGCTGTACTGCAGATGCACCTTACCTCTAGGCTAAAAACAGAGTGGAACGGAGAGCAAAGAGCATAGAGCTTTTTGCTCTCCGTTCCATGCGGTCTGAAGTCGTCACTGCACTCTATCTATCGTCATTTCCCTCTATGTTCTCGATCACTTTGCGCTATGCCCTTCGCTCCACTCTGTTTTGAGCTGAGCCTTAAGGTGTGTCCACACATAGTCACTGCACTCTATCGTCATTTCCCTCTATGTGCTCGATCACTTTGCGCTATGCCTTTTGCTCCACTCTGTTTTGAGCTGAGCCTTAAGGTGTGTCCACACATAGTCGACCGACTCGACCGGCCGTCGATCGATGTCGACTGAACCGTGTTGCCCCCGCAACATAGATTCATCTTGTCGATCACTCGATGGCTGGTCGACTATTTTTTCGTGTTGGTTGTATCACTTGTGACTTGTATCAGATTTTCCATCCTAGTTCACTCGATACCATCTTACGTTATACGGTTTTTTTGTGTCATTATCGTATTATTAAATTAGGGAGGTATGTAAATACCTTCAAGTCATGCATATCGGTCAACATCCTTCTTGAAGTTCACATTATGCCTGGAAATATGAAGGAGATAACACCGAACATCATGTAAAAAGGGGTGAAAATGGAAAACAAAAACCTGCGTCTAGTAATTGGTAGGAAACACCTCTGAAAATGAACTAAAGTCTTGTCTTCTTTGTGGTAGTGCATACCTAACTCATTTTTATACAATCTCACACCTATATGACGTTTTTAAAATATGAGTAAAATGTTGAAGCATTAGTTTTCATTAGAACTTCTATCTATCTTCTATTGTTTTGCTCATCTCAATATTGGATCTATAACATTTGGTTTGGATCAATACTTCTTACTATAGAGAAAAGGTATAGGTATAGAGCATAAGTATAGAGAGATTTTATAAGAGATTAGTTCCATGTCTACGGTCTCATGTTGACATGAACGTTGGCATCCTACGCCACGGCAGATGGTCCAGACAGTGTTCACATAAGACTGTGCACCTGAGGGTGAGTGAAACCGATGTCCATCATAGTCTTAGAGAGTTGTTGAAGCTTCCATCTCATCAAAGTCACTGAAGTGTGGTGAAGTCTATGTACTTATCTAGCCCTAGTTGATTACATATTAATTATATGTTCTATGTACATTAATGTTCTATGTACAAGTATGATTTTATGTTCTATGTACCCGTATGATCATATATTAGGAGCTACGAAAGTAAGATGTACCTGATACTGGTTTATGATTATCATACATCATGCATAGCAACTTTCAACGAGAAGAAAGCTTATCTAATGCCCGGGTCTACAAACTTATGTTATAGTCATTACAGGTTATAGTGTTTGTTAACCTCAGAGACTGCGCGGAGACTACTCCTGGACCGTACCTAAGCATGCTCATGAATTAACACTTTAACATGAGATTATAGACCCGGCTATAGCATGCTCATGGATTAACACTTTAACATGAGATTATAGACCCGGCTATAGCATGCTCATGGATTAACACTTTAACATGAGATTATAGACCCGGCTATAGCATGCTCATGGATTAACACTTTAACATGAGATTATAGACCCGGCTATAGCATGCTCATGGATTAACACTTTAACATGAGATTATAGACCCGGCTATAGCATGCTCATGGATTAACACTTTAACAATTTAAAATAGTTCTCACACGCGAATGCCGTTACAGGAGTAGACCATCCGTCAAGTTATTTCAATATTTCAGTACATCACTCGCCAGCCTAGTTAGCTTGGTTGGTAGTGCGTCTGCCTTGTAAGCGCTAGGCCGCGGGTTCGATTCCCGCCCGGGGCGGATTTTATCCTGATGGGATAATGTTCGTTCTCGGAACGGCTGGCTTTCTCCTATATCCTGTCTTCCTTCTCTCTTCGATTTCGGGACGATAAGACCTTAGCGTTACAGTTCCCTCTGTCAAACCTCTTAAAAAAAAGGACCTATTACTGGTTATAAATTTATGATTTGCCAATTTTTTAATGTGGAGTGACCAAATTCATAGCCCGTACCCATCTTTAAAAATAGGAAGCTTACATGTATGAGTAAAATTAGTGGAGATGACAAAACTATCACTCTTTAAATATGTTGGTGGAGATGTCAAAACTACCATTTTCGCAATATGTTGGTGGAGTTGTCAAAACTACCTACCATTCTTCGAATTTATTAGTGGAGATGTTAAAACTACAATATCGGTAATTTCTTACCCTTTTGGCTAACCAGTGTTATTTTTTTTCTTTCTGCTTTATTTTATCCAGCTCCATCTCTCCTCATCTAATGTCTTGTTTGATATAATTTCTTGTTCCCATGTTCACCCTGTACTTGGTGTTTGCTGTCCTTAGTCCTCTGCTGGAACACTGAAATCATTATTGTCATGTAATAGGTAGAATAGGTAGCTACTTCTTTAATATTATCTATTCCCTTTCTTATTGTATAATCTACGGCCAGATTTTGTCAATAGATTGTTAGATTGTAGCCATATTCATTTGGTTGTTGTACTCGTACGTTGTAAGTTTACTTGCTTACCCCTTGTTTTGTTATTGGTTCAGTGAACTGTGGAACTCAGTCAGAGAAAGGGCCCCAAAGGGCTTCTATAGGGCCTCTATAGGAAAGATCGAGCCCAAATTCGATGAACATTTTTCTGACCTTTACTATGTTGGTGGAGTTGTCAAAACTACCTACCATTCTTCGAATTTATTAGTGGAGATGTTAAAACTACAATATCGGTAATTTCTTACCCGTTTGGCTAACCAGTGGTAATTTTTTTTCTTTCTGCTTTATTTTATCCAGCTCCATCTCTCCTCATCTAATGTCTTGTTTGATATAATTTCTTGTTCACCCTGTACTTGGTGTTTGCTGTCCTTAGTTTCAACATTTACTTTCATTCAATATTCAACATTTACTTTCATTCAATATTCAACATTTACTTTCATTCAATATTCAACATTTTAACTTTCATTCAATATTCAACATTTATTTTCATTCAATATTCAACATTTACTTTCATTCAATATTCAACATTTACTTTCATTCAATATTCAACATTTACTTTCATTCAATATTCAACGTTTACTTTCATTCAATATTCAACATTTACTTTCATTCAATATTCAACATTTAGGCCCTTTGCACCTTGGAAGTGTAGTTGTCTGAAAAACCAAATAGATAGAAGGGTATGGAGGAGTAGAATAAAGGAGGCTAATGCCGAGCTCAAATAAAATTTGGAAAAGGTGTTGTAAAAGGAGAAGAGTCGCCTGAAAAACCAAACCTAGAGTATCTATCATAATCCGCTCCGGGCGGGAATCGAACCCGCGGCCTAGCGCTTACAAGGCAGACGCACTACCAACTAAGCTAACTAGGCTGGCTTCTTTTGAGCTTTATTTAACCAACGAAAAGTAAGTTCCAAGTTTAACTCGACGATTTTTCATTTGTCATTTTGTTCCCCTATAACTCTCGAAGGGTTTATCCGATTGACGAAATTTGGCAAAACTTGTTCAACACTATTTCAACTATTTGTTCAGTTGATTCTGGGTCTTTTTTGAGTAGATCTATATGTCCTACAGTTCACTGAACCACTAGTTTAGTAACATGTTATCCACTCTTTTATTTCGTTGTACAACGTGATCAATTAGTTGACCTCGTCATCCAAACCTAGCAATGTATTAGGAGCCTATTCCTATCAGATTGATTTATTAGGAATAATCAGATAGGTAATTTATCAATTTCGATATGACCAATAGAAAACTTCATGCTTGTGAAGCCTGAATCACGATGATTCTTTAATGAAATGCCGACCATACTTACTATGTAGATAACTTGCTTGATGATTTCTAGTGAAATATTAAACATAGGACAAAAGAAATAAATCATAGACACTAAATTCATAGACGATTTTTGCACCAGGGTGCTGCAACTCTCCGCCCTTCCAGCTATATTTAAATCAATAATCACGTCAAATTAAACCATAATTTAAGCATGTAAAGGCTCCTAATCAACAGTCAATCAGGCAGGGAGATAGTAGATATAAGATCTAACTATAAATTAATGACTGTAGAGTGGCGCGAGGATGAGTTTTGATGTGCGAGGAGGAAACGAGTTTTGGTGCGCGAGTAGACTCGCTTCGTCTAAACCTACCTTAAGGACAATCAACTGTCCATCACGATTTCGGGAACATCAAACCGGATGAATGTTTAGCAGATGTTAGAGCGTCTGGGGATATTTTAGGTAAACTGTCATACATTCTTGTACTAAGGTTCAAAATCTGGACGTTCATTGACCCATCAGCGAGCTTGTGAACCAAGTGATCCCTTAATGCTCTTCAGCTCTTCCCCTTTGTCTAACGACACATCCTGCATTTCTTGTTTCAGCCCACTGTCAGATGTCGGACAACACTCCCCCCATAGTATGGCTAGAGAGGAACTGGGTAGTGTCGGAGAATGAGAAGGTTGGTTCGGTGATTGCCCGTATGACTGTAGAGATGAGAAGGTGGGAATGCACTGGCAATGTGCAACACTTGAATTAATAAACATTGAGAGTAGAGGACTTGCAAACACATGGAGAACTTTCTCTCCAATCCAAATCCAAACTACAACGTAGAACATTGAGAGTAGAGGACTTGCAAACACATGGAGAACTTTCTCTCCAATCCAAATCCAAACTACAACGCAGACAATTTCACTTCACTGCTTCACTCTCGATTTTTATGAGACCAGGTTCTCTCGCTGTGTTGAATTCAGATTCAAATATCAGATAACAAAGCCAAGTTTGGTGACTTGTCGTTTTGTCATCAGTAGTGAGCTTTGTCATCATGATGAACAGGGAACTGTCACTATTGAGCTACTGTCACTGTAACTACTATAGGTACTGCTGGCGGTGAAAGGGGAAACTGTTTTATTTAGGCCGAGTCGAATAAATTGGACTGTTGCACCCAAATACAGACGGAACTCTCGCTGTGTTGAATTCAGATTCAAATATCAGATAACAAAGCCAAGTTTGGTGACTTGTCGTTTTGTCATCAGTAGTGAGCTTTGTTGTATTGTCATCATGATGAACAGAGAACTGTCACTATTGAGCTACTGTCACTGTCACTACTATAGGTACTGCTGGCGGTGAAAGGGGGAACTGTTTTATTTAGACCGATTCCAATAAATTGGACTGTTGCACCCAAATACAGACGGACTATCAACTGTCCGTCACGATTTCGGGAACATCAAACCGGATGAATGTTTCAATGTTTCTCAGATGTTAGAGCGTCTGGTGATATTTTAGGTAAACTGTTATACATTCTTGGGCTAAGGTCCGAAATCTGGACGTTCATTGACCCATCAGAACATCAGTAAACTTATGAACCAAGTGGTCCCATATGCTCTTCCCCTTTGCCTAACGGCACATCCTGCATTTCTTGTTTCAGCCCACTGTCAGATGTCGGACAACACTCCCCCCATAGTATGGTTAGAGAGGAACTGGGTAGTGTCGGAGAATGAGAAAGTTGGTTCGGTGATAGCCCGCACTAATGACTTTGACAGGGGCGTTTGCTTCATGTGAACTAGGGAAACTCAGAAAAAGGGTTCCATAAAAAAATTGTGCCATCACTCCTTTAAAGGGTTCCATGGGATCAATCGAGCCCAAAATTTGATTCGGACAAACCGTTCAAAAGTTATGGTGAGGAGGTAAAGGCACAAAAAAATTCTAGTTCCATGTCTACGGTCTCATGTTGACATGAACGTTGGCATCCTACGCCACGGCAGATGGTCCAGACAGTGTTCACATAAGACTGTACCTACACCTGAGGGTGAGTGAAACCGATGTCCATCATAGTCTTAGAGAGTTGTTGAAGCTTCCATCTCATCAAAGAATCAAAGTCACTGAAGTGTGGTGAAGTCTACGTACTTATCTAGCCCTAGTTGATTACATATTAATTATGTATATGTTCTATGTACATTAATGTTCTATGTACAAGTATGATTTTATGTTCTATGTACCCGTATGATCATATATTAGGAGCTACGAAAGTTAAGATGTACCTGATACTAGTTTATGATTATCATACCTACATCATGCATAGCAACTTTCAACGAGAAGAAAGCTTCTCTAATGCCCGGGTCTACAAACTTATGTTATAGTTGCTACAGGTTATAGTGTTTGTTAACCTCAGAGACTGCGCGGAGACTACTCCTGGACCGTACCTAAGCATGCTCATGAATTAACACTTTAACATGAGATTGTAGACCCGCCTATAGCTAGCAGCTAGTATGATCCTAACCTCTCGAACGGTTTGCCCAATTTTAATCAATTTCTTGCAAATATGATCAAACAATCAGATAATATAAATTTTCCGATTGATTTTCCTTTTCACCCATTAGGCCCTCTTTTTTTCTTGTGAATTCTACAAATTAATGACTTAATTCCATACCTCGGCTGGGATTGAACCCACGCCCTCCTGTTTACCAGGCGAGCGCCTTGACCACTACACCACCGAGGCAGGTAGTTAGTTATGGGAATAGAGAGTTCATTTCCAGTCAAATTTAGGGAAGGGGTTTTCAACTATTTCAAATAAATAAAAACAATACTTTGAAATATGTAGTTAAAAGGGGTGTGAGTGAAGTATGGTCACAAGTTTTGGTCCGGGGGTAGTCTCCGAGCGTTAACAAACACTTTATCATGCAAGATTATACATACATAGAACTGGCTCCAAGTTTACATTGTAACTACCTATTCTAAGTTACCTACAACAAACATCAGAATACACCCATAATACCTATAACTAGGTATACTTTACGAAGAGGTCCTTCTCTCTAAGTATGAATGGTCTGTGATCACGTTCAATGTACTTCCATATGTGCCTAGCATCCCATGAAGTACACATAACAGAATAAAAGTACATACTTACTCGTACTTAGTTCTTAGCATTACCATTACTATTGTAGAAAGTGAAATCCCTCAGTTGTGACTTCTGACGTCACAATATTAATCCTAGAGTTCCAATATGGATTTATGATTATGGATATTATCGGATTATGATTACTTTGTAAAGTAGATAATAAGTTTTTGACTTTCTTTTGAGCTTTATTGAACCAACGAAAAGTAAGTTCCAAGTTTAACTCGACGATTTTTCATTTGTCAGTTTGTTCCTCTATAACTCTCCAAGGGTTTATCGGATTTTCATGAAATTTGGCAAAACCAAAACTTGTTCAACACTAGGTATTTCAACTATTTGTTCAATCGATTCTCGGTCTTTTTTGAGTAGGTATGTCCTACAGTTCACTGAACCACTAGTTTAGTAACATGTTATCCACTCTTTTATTTCGTTGTAGGTACAAGTTACAAGTGTTAAGTGAGAGAAGAAGGTAGGAATTTTAGTTTTAGTAGGTATGTCCAATTATATGTGTTGTGTAAGTATCCAAAGTACATTAGCCGTCCCTGTTAACTACCATCAAAAAGTCATTAGGTCCGGACATTACAACATTCATCAATTTGGTTCAACAAACCAACCAAGTTGTAAATTTGGTATTGTTTAGTACAGCTTAAGGCGGTAACTACAGTAGGTACCTACTTACTTTAATGGTACTCATGACTTGATTTTATTATGGTTCCTAAATCCCAAATATTATTGCTACATATACTCGTAGGTAGGTGCCAAATTTAACGAATCCTATATCTTAATTAAATACATATACCAAAGTCCATCCTCGCATTATATACCTTTTTCGTAATGAATCACTCTAACAATCTAAGGTTTACTTACCTAGGGCTGTTCTTTTCTACGAAAAACGGTTTTAATTCTGTATTATTAATGTTTGGTATCCTATCGTAAATCTCTACAGTTTAATAAAGAATAATGTCACAAAATATCTAAAAAGGGTGCTACAATTTTCGTGTTTACCGCCTTTCGTGTAGGTAGGTTTGTCAGATTTATAAGAAAACCTCTGATAACTATTAGGTACTTTAGTCAGACAGTGTCAGATTTATAAGAAAACCTCTGATAACTATTAGGTACTTTAGTCAGACAGTGTCAGATTTATAAGAAAACCACTGATAACTATTAGGTACTTTAGTCAGACAGTGTCAGATTTATAAGAAAACCACTGATAACTATTATATTCAAGATAACGTGTTGATAGATTGGTGGATTTTTTAATTACATATTCTTATAAGGCTTTTTTTCTAGTATTAATACGTATGAGAGTATTTTCTCCGCTTAATCTCATTTTCAACACAAGCAAGGTACCTAATATTATACACATACGAGTAGAATATAGGTTCATGGCTTTGGGTATCTAGTCACCTACCAACCTATTGAATAGTAGGTACCTAGTTTTCATTTTACAATTAGCTATACCTAGGTATTAGGCTCAAAAATTCAAGTTCTACATTTAAGCAACCTTGGTGAGTTCGGTTCATTTTGGTGAAATAAACAGTTGACCATATTGATCAAGACAACTTTGAACTTTGCAACTGCAACTTTGTAACTGAACTTTTGCAACACGTTCAAGATAACGTCTTGATAGATTGGTGGATTTTTTAATTATATATTCTTATAAGGCTTTTTTCTAGTATTAATACGTATAAGAGTATTTTCTCCGCTTAATCTCATTTTCAACACAAGCAAGGTACCTAATATTATACACATACGAGTAGAATCTAGGTTCATGGCTTTGGGTATCTAGTTACCTATTGAATAGTAGGTACCTAGTTTTCATTTTACAATTAGCTATAGGTATCAGGTAGAGCATCCTATTTGAATATGCCAAGCTCTGGGCATCCAATGATAGTTGCGTTCCATCAGCTATTGTGTTCATCAGTCCTACATAACCCAGGCTTCTGCATATAATTTACTAGTTGCGTACAACTTGGTCGGAAACATATCAGGTACAGAACGCGGACATAATAATAGTGCGACATCGACATTTCAAAAGGCGCACATACGAGTACCTACAAATTTTGGACCAAAAGCAAAGGAAGTACTTGGTTCTAGAAGAAAGGACTCACAAATTTACCCATGTAACTCTGATTAAATGGGAAATTAATTTACTAGTTGCGTACAACTTGGTCGGAAACATATCAGGTACAGAACGCGGACATAATAATAGTGCGACATCGACATTTCAAAAGGTGCACATATGAGTACCTACAAATTTTGGACCAAAAACAAAGGAAGTATTTGGTTCTAGTAGAAAGGACTCACAAATTTACCCATGTAACTCTGATTAAATGGGAAATGGTATCAGGTAGAGCATCCTATTTGAATATGCCAAGCTCTGGGCATCCAATGATAGTTGCGTTCCATCAGCTATTGTGTTTGTCAGTCCTACATAACCCAGGCTTCTGCATATAATTTACTAGTTGCGTACAACTTGATCGGAAACATATCAGGTACAGAACGCGGACATAATAATAGTGCGACATCGACATTTCAAAAGGTGCACATACGAGTACCTACAAATTTTGGACCAAAAACAAAGGAAGTACTTGGTTCTAGTAGAAAGGACTCACAAATTTACCCATTTAACTATGATTAAATGGGAAATTTTCACGTGTTCATTGTATTGGATAGCTCTCTTGTAATCACGACCATTCTAAATCATGATTTCCTCATCTTGCAATGTTTCCAATGTTGTACTCAACCAGTCTGTTTAGCTTTAGATTGAACGTGGAATAGTGTCTTCTTAGCAGAACTTGCAAGTAAAGAACTCTCAAGTACTAAACAATATCAAGTAAGACTCATCTAGTACCAATAGTAACTCTAGCCATACTTGGCTCACGGCTTGAGAACAAACTCGCATTTCGAATTTGAATTAATGAAGAGATTACATTCCTTGTTACCATGATGATGACACGTCCAAGATTTTACCATGATGCTACCTCCAAGATACTTACCTGAGATAATAATTTATGATGTGTTGAAGAGGGGATTTTCCAGAATGCTATTGGAAAAGTTCGTAGATAAGTACCTACCTGAGAAAACAATTCTACAACGTAGACAATTTCACTTCACTCTCGATTTTTATGAGACCAGGTTCTCTCGCTGTGTTGAATTCAGATTCAAATATCAGATAACGAAGCCAAGTTTGGTGACTTGTCGTTTTGTCATCAGTAGTGAGCTTTGTCATCATGATGAACAGAGAACTGTCACTATATTGAGCTACTGTCACTGTAACTACTATAGGTACTGCTGGCGGTGAAAGGGGGAACTGTTTTATTTAGGCCGATTCCAATAAATTGGACTGTTACACCCAAATACAGACGGACTATCAACTGTCCGTCACGATTTCGGGAACATCAAACCGGATGAATGTTTCTCAGATGTTAGAGCGTCTGGTGATATTTTAGGTAATCTGTTATACATTCTTGGGCTAAGGTCCGAAACCTGGACGTTCATTGACCCATCAGAACATCAGTAAACTGTAAACTTATGATCTTATGAACCAAGTGATCCCTTATGCTCTTCCCCTTTGTCTAACGACACATCCTGCATTTCTTGTTTCAGCCCACTGTCAGATGTCGGACAACACTCCCCCCATAGTATGGCTAGAGAGGAACTGGGTAGTGTCGGAGAATGAGAAAGTTGGTTCGGTGATTGCCCGTGTCAATGCTAGAGATGATCAGAATGACCCACTGGAGTTTGGACTGGAAGCTCATGGTGGATTTGGTGAGATGGCTCCACAGAACAGAACCCTCCCCTTCCACATTGACAATGAGACCGGGATTGTGTACACTAACGAGAGTTTGGTGGGAAGGGTAAGTTGTGACGTCATGGAGTAGGATGACCCACTGGAGTTTGGACTGGAAGCTCATGGTGGATTTGGTGAGATGGCTCCACAGAACAGAACCCTCCCCTTCCACATTGACAACGAGACCGGGATTGTGTACACTAACGAGAGTTTGGTGGGAAGGGTAAGTTGTGACGTCATGGAGTAGGTAGTTAGTTATGGGAATAGAGAGTTCATATTCAGTCAAATTGAGGGAAGGGGTTTTCAACTATTTCAAATAAATAAAAACAATACTTTGAAATAGTTAAAAGGGGTGTGAGTGAAGTATGGTCACAACTTTTGGTCCGGGGGTAGTCTCCGAGCGTTAACAAACACTTTATCATGCGAGATTATACATAGAACTGACTCCAAGTTTACAGAATTCCAAGTTTACATTGTAACTACCTATTCTAAGTTACCTACAACAAACATCACAATACACCCATAATACCTATAACTATACTTTACGAAGAGGTCCTTCTCTCTAAGTATGAATGGTCTGTGATCACGTTCAATGTACTTGCATATGTGCCTAGCATCCCATGAAGTACACATAACAGAATAAAAGTACATACTTACTCGTACTTAAGTTCTTAGCATTACCATTACTATTGTAGAAAGTGAAGCCCCTCAGTTGTGACTTCTGACGTCACAATATTAATCCTAGAGTTCCAATATGGATTTATGATTATGGATATTATCGTATTATGATTACTTTGTTAAGTAGATAGGTAATAAGTTTTCGGCTTTCTTTTGATGTCCATGGAATGTTTCATTTTGAGCGGTTGTTACTAGTTTTTGGGTCAGATGTGGGGCACGGATCACTCTTTTTCACCTATCTGCAAATAAAATTCGTATTTTACCTCCGGAAGATGAGCATTGTCCCTCCGAGTATATTATATCAGCAAGACTCACCACATCACTTACCAATTAGCACAGTGTTGCATTAATTAGCCTCAAACCGGATGAATGTTTCTCAGATGTTAGAGCGTCTGGTGATATTTTAGGTAATCTGTTATACATTCTTGGGCTAAGGTCCGAAACCTGGACGTTCATTGACCCATCAGAACATCAGTAAACTGTAAACTTATGATCTTATGAACCAAGTGATCCCTTATGCTCTTCCCCTTTGTCTAACGACACATCCTGCATTTCTTGTTTCAGCCCACTGTCAGATGTCGGACAACACTCCCCCCATAGTATGGCTAGAGAGGAACTGGGTAGTGTCGGAGAATGAGAAAGTTGGTTCGGTGATTGCCCGTGTCAATGCTAGAGATGATCAGAATGACCCACTGGAGTTTGGACTGGAAGCTCATGGTGGATTTGGTGAGATGGCTCCACAGAACAGAACCCTCCCCTTCCACATTGACAATGAGACCGGGATTGTGTACACTAACGAGAGTTTGGTGGGAAGGGTAAGTTGTGACGTCATGGAGTAGGTAATAATAATAATAATAATAGTGCTTATTTATACTGCTCGAATAGGACTGAAAAGTCCCTTTACTCCAGCAGTAGGCTACTACTATTATTGTGGTCAAATTCTCAAATTATATTGAGGATACAATTCCATACCTCGGCTGGGATTGAACCCACGCCCTCCTGTTTACCAGGCGAGCGCCTTGACCACTACACCACCGAGGCAGGTAGTTAGTTATGGGAATAGAGAGTTCATTTCCAGTCAAATTTAGGGAAGGGGTTTTCAACTATTTCAAATAAATAAAAACAATACTTTGAAATATGTAGTTAAAAGGGGTGTGAGTGAAGTATGGTCACAAGTTTTGGTCCGGGGGTAGTCTCCGAGCGTTAACAAACACTTTATCATGCAAGATTATACATACATAGAACTGGCTCCAAGTTTACATTGTAACTACCTATTCTAAGTTACCTACAACAAACATCAGAATACACCCATAATACCTATAACTAGGTATACTTTACGAAGAGGTCCTTCTCTCTAAGTATGAATGGTCTGTGATCACGTTCAATGTACTTCCATATGTGCCTAGCATCCCATGAAGTACACATAACAGAATAAAAGTACATACTTACTCGTACTTAGTTCTTAGCATTACCATTACTATTGTAGAAAGTGAAATCCCTCAGTTGTGACTTCTGACGTCACAATATTAATCCTAGAGTTCCAATATGGATTTATGATTATGGATATTATCGGATTATGATTACTTTGTAAAGTAGATAATAAGTTTTTGACTTTCTTTTGAGCTTTATTGAACCAACGAAAAGTAAGTTCCAAGTTTAACTCGACGATTTTTCATTTGTCAGTTTGTTCCTCTATAACTCTCCAAGGGTTTATCGGATTTTCATGAAATTTGGCAAAACCAAAACTTGTTCAACACTAGGTATTTCAACTATTTGTTCAATCGATTCTCGGTCTTTTTTGAGTAGGTATGTCCTACAGTTCACTGAACCACTAGTTTAGTAACATGTTATCCACTCTTTTATTTCGTTGTAGGTACAAGTTACAAGTGTTAAGTGAGAGAAGAAGGTAGGAATTTCGGTATGTCCAATTATATTGTGTAAGTATCCAAAATACATTAGCCGTCCCTGTTAACTACCATCAAAAAGTCATTAGGTCCGGACATTACAACATTCATCAATTTGGTTCAACAAACCAACCAAGTTGTAAATTTGGTATTGTTTAGTACAGCTTAAGGCGGTAACTACAGTAGGTACCTACTTACTTTAATGGTACTCATGACTTGATTTTATTATGGTTCCTAAATCCCAAATATTATTGCTACATATACTCGTAGGTAGGTGCCAAATTTAACGAATCCTATATCTTAATTAAATACATATACCAAAGTCCATCCTCGCATTATATACCTTTTTCGTAATGAATCACTCTAACAATCTAAGGTTTACTTACCTAGGGCTGTTCTTTTCTACGAAAAACGGTTTTAATTCTCCCTCACACCTAAGAACTTGGCTTTCTATTTCAACTCGGAATGTTTTCTCAGATCGTTAATCATATACATAGGTATTGGAATGTCTGAAATGACATTACTAGGTACTATTATTATTAGAGATATATTTGTATGTACCAATGTACTTCGAATTGTACTTGCAGTCAGAGATATGTACTTACAATTGTATCTACCAGTACCTAGGTTTCTCTATCCTTGATTCTTGACTGTTTCCACATAAACAACAACAAGACTCGAAGCCAATACCAATACATTGTTTATGATTCAAGATTCAAACGTTGGATTATCAGAAGAGATCATCTTTGCCAATGGCTTTGGTTATGTTATATATCTCTGAATACCTATAGCTTTAACTTTGGTGTATCTTTAGTGTTACTAATGACTTTGACAGGGGCGTTTGCTTCATGTGAACTAGGGAAACTCAGAAAAAGGGTTCCATAAAAAAATTGTGCCATCACTCCTAAAAAGGGTTTCATAGAATCAATCGAGCCCAAAATTTGATTCGGACAAACCGTTCAAGAGTTATGGTGAGGAAGCAAAGGCACAAACAAATTTAGTCCAGGAGAGAAATCGTCGAGATAAAACTTAGAACTTACTTCTTACGTTCAATTTAGTCTGGGAAACATCGTTAGATACCGACCTATAAGTTAATAGCTGAAATAAATCTCACACCAAGTCCCTGGACTTGGGCAATCTTTGGTAAAGCCAATCCGATAGTTATTGTGATAAAATCCGCCCCGGGCGGGAATCGAACCCGCGGCCTAGCGCTTACAAGGCAGACGCACTACCAATTAAGCTAACTAGGCTGGCTCTTTTGAGCTTTATTGAACCAACGAAAAGTAAGTTCCAAGTTTACCTCGACGATTTTTCATTATTTGTCAGTTTGTTCCCCTATAACTCTCCAAGGGTTTATCCGATTGACGAAATTTGGCAAAACTTGTTCAACACTATTTCAACTATTTGTTCAATTGATTGTGGGTCTTTTTTGAGTAGGTAATATGTCCTACAGTTCACTGAACCGCTAGTTTAGTAACATGTTATCCACTCTTTTATTTCGTTGTACAAGTTACAAGTGTTAAGTGAGAGAAGAAGGTAGGAATTTCGGTATGTCCAATTATATTGTGTAAGTATCCAAAATACATTAGCCGTCCCTGTTAACTACCATCAAAAAGTCATTAGGTCCGAACATTACAACATTCATCAATTTGGTTCAACAAACTAACCAAGTTGTAAATTTGGTATTGTTTAGTACAGCTTAAGGCGGTAACTACAGTAGGTACCTACTTACTTAATGGTACTCATGACTTGATTTTATTATAGTTCCTAAATTCCAAATGTTATTGTTACATATACTCGTAGGTAGGTGCCAAATTTAACGAATCCTATATCTTAATTAAATATACCAAAGTCCATCCTCGCATTATGTACTTTTTTCGTAATGAATCACTCTAACATTCTAAGGTTTACTTACCTAGGGCTGTTCCTTTCTACGAAAAACGGTTTTAATCTTCAAAAAGTCATTAGGTCCGAACATTACAACATTCATCAATTTGGTTCAACAAACTAACCAAGTTGTAAATTTGGTATTGTTTAGTACCTACAGCTTAAGGCGGTAACTACAGTACTTAATGGTACTCATGACTTGATTTTATTATGGTTCCTAAATTCCAAATGTTATTGCTATATACATATACTCGTAGGTAAGTGCCAAATTTAACGAATCCTATATCTTAATTAAATATACCAAAGTCCATCCTCACATTATGTAGGTACTTTTTTCGTAATGAATCACTCTAACATTCTAAGGTTTACTTACCAAGGGCTGTTCTTTTCTACGAAAAACAATACTTCCCTCACACCTAAGAACTTGGCTTTCTATTTCAACTCGGAAAGTTTTCTCAGATCGTTAATCATATACATAGGTATTGGAATGTCTGAAATGACATTACTACTATTATTATTAGAGATATATTTGTATGTACCAATGTACTTCAAACTGTACTTGCAGTCAGAGATATGTACTTACAAAATTGTATCTACCAGTACCTAGGTCTCTCTATCCTTGATTCTTGACTGTTTCCACATAAACAACAATACGACTCGAAGCCAATACCAATACATTGTTTATGATTCAAGATTCAAACGTTGGATTATCAGAAGAGATCATCTTTGCCAATGGCTTTGGTTATGTTATATATCTCTGAATACCTATAGCTTTAACTTTGGTGTATCTTTAGTGTTACTAATGACTTTGACAGGGGCGTTTGCTTCATGTGAACTAGGGAAACTCAGAAAAAGGGTTCCATAAAAAAAATTGTGCCATCACTCCTAAAAAGGGTTCAATGGAATCAATCGAGCCCAAAATTTGATTCGGACAAACCGTTCAAAAATTATGGTGAGGAGGCAAAGGCACAAACAAATTCAGTCCAGGAGAGAAATCGTCGAGATAAAACTTAGAACTTACTCTTACGTTCAATTTAGCCTGGGAAACATCGTCAGATACCGACCTATAAGTTAATAGCTGAAATAAATCTCACACCAAGTCCCTGGACTTGGATAATCTTTGGTAAAGCCAATCCAATAGTTATTGCCCATGTCCCAACACAGAGAGGATAACTCTTGTTTCTTATCATTGTATTGGATAGCTCTCTTGTAATCACGACCATTCTAAATCATGATTTCCTCATCTTGCAATGTTTCCAATGTTGTACTCAACCAATCTGTTTAGCTTTAGATTGAACGTGGAATAGTGTCTTCTTAGCAGAACTTGCAAGTAAAGAACTCTCAAGTACTAAATAATATCAAGTACGACTCATCTAGTACCAATAGTAACTCTAGCCATACTTGGCTCACGGCTTGAGAACAAACTCGTATTTCGAATTTAAATAATGAAGAGATTACATTCCTTGTTATCATGATGATGGTACGTCCAAGATACTTACCTGAGATAATAATTTATGATGTGTTGAAGAGGGGATTTTCCAGGATGCTATTGGAAAAGTTCGTAGATAAGTACCTACCTGAGAAAACAATTTATGATGTGTTAAAGTGGGGATTTTCCAGAGATCTATTGGAAAAGCTGTATAGTTGTCACTTGTCAGAGGTCGTAGGTGAAGAAGCCTCGGTTATACGGAGTGAGTTTGCCAACCATCTGCCAGGATATAAATCAAGGCTTGAGGTATTCAATGAAGAATGAAGACATAGGCAGTCATTCCTCTTTTTCATACAAAAGTTAGAGTCCGCTCAGGCTCGGCCACCCTAGCTACTAGTACATTAGGTACCTAATCTGAAATCAGAATAACACGGGGATTGAGTTAAATCTTGGATTCAGCTACACTGATAGATCCTGGAATTCTGGATTATTTATCATCCCATATTAATCCGATTTGATAAACTCCGGCCTCAGTCTTAACTTGGTGCTTTCAGAAGCTCACAGATTCTCACATACAAAATCATCCAAGTCACTATTTACGTACAGGGTTTAAATCTATAAGATTTGCTCTTATCTCTTAAATTATTATTCACAATTTATTACACATATAACCTTAGGCCCGCCACACACGTAACGGTCGCTGGAAATTTGTCTCCGAATTCTGCCACACACGTATCCGACTATCGCAATATTGGAACGTGTGTACCGGAACGGCCGGACTGTTCACACCAGACTTCTCCGATAAACGTGTATCGCGGGCTTACTATCTCAATTACCGAGGATTTCAGGAACCTCTAACATTCTCATCAGTTATAGAGTTGAGTTTTATCTTTACTGTAGATAATGCAGAACTCCATGAAGATAGCATTAGTAACGCATTGCCAGGTCATTAGAATAGAATGGGGGAGGCTGCTTGATAATGAGATTAACAAGAGATCTGTCATTTATTTCGTGTGGGGGGATCAGATAAAGCGATTCCTAGCCATTCGCCAATTCAATCAGAGTTTGTTTGCCGTGTACCAATCCTTTTGGAAATTTCGAAAATAAGATGTTTTTCCACAATAGGCACATGTGCCATGTACTTTTACATATTATGATCGATAGGGCCTTGGATTGTTTTGTGTCCTTATTTAATCTATGCCATATTCTCCATTGTTCACAGGCCGGGGAGAACTTATTCCTCTACGTTACAGTATGGGATGGTCAGCTAACAGCCAAGTCTGAAGTCTATGTCAACATCGTCAGTCAAAACCATACCAAATCCTCACCAGGCAGACGTCCACCTCATCCGGGCAAGAGTCAGTTCCCCCTCCTCCCTCCTGGCTTCCCTCAACGTCTTCCTCCCCCTATCAACCAAAGACCCTCCAGCAACAACGACCAAAGAACCCAACTCAAAGTCCAAACCTCCTCCCAGCCACCTCCATCATCCACAACACTCCCTCCTAGCACAACCACAACCCCAGTTCCTAAACCCTCGAGTGAGATCATTTCGGAAACTATCGTCACCTCGACATCCAAGTCTGTGTTCAAAGTCCCTCACTCCAAGACGACTGAACTGCCCAAGACCATTGAGTATGCTAGTGATAGACCTAACTCAAAGTCCAAACCTCCTCCCAGCCACCTCCATCATCCACAACACTCCCTCCTAGCACAACCACAACCCCAGCAGTTCCTAAACCCTCGAGTGAGATCATTTCGGAAACTATCGTCACCTCGACATCCAAGTCTGTGTTCAAAGTCCCTCACTCCAAGACCACTGAACTGCCCAAGACCATAGAGTATGCTAGTGATAGACCCTTCTAAATCAGAAGTCAGACGACAAGTGGGAGGTTCCCAGACAGCACATCAAAGTATTTGATATTCTGGGAGAAGGATGTTTTGGCCAAGTGTGGAAATGTGAGGCGCTGGGAATTGATGGTAAGAATAGAATTTGTATTAGAAGGGAGGAGGAGAGAAGAGAGAGAGGGGCGAAGAGAGAAGGCGATAATGGCTTAAAATGGAGCAGTTGCAAATGGGTAAAAAAGTAAAAATTATAAATAAATGGTTGATTCCTATGTAAAAAGTTGGGAAAAATACAAATCTGAGGTCAAAACTCCAAAAAAATAACTGTAAAAGGTCGAAAATTCAATTTCTATTTTCCGTTCTAATGAAAGAGTTCAAATATGTGTGACGTCAAACTTTACGCAGTTGTTTTTTTCATCCGTTAGGTAGCGCCACTATGTAAGGGCGCTAGCGGAGGAGCAGAAAGAACTGCGCAGAAACGTATGCGCACAAACACATTAATGCGTTGCCTGCTTTGATGTGACGTCATCGCCTACCGGAGCGTATGCCGTGACGTCAAAGTTCACGATTTACCGGTATTTTTTAAATCGATTTATCTCGGGATCTAGAAGTCGTAGAAGAAAAAGAAAAATTCCGTTGGTCCTCATGTTTCCTGCTCTATGACTTTGAAACATCACCCAAGTAAGCGCACCTGTTCTATTTTAGTGATGTGACGGAGTAGTGGTTTCTGTACGCCTCCTCACATCAGCAGGACGCCGTTGCCCAGATGGTCACCCATCTGGTTACGAGCCACGCCTAACGTTGCTTAACTTCACTCATTCATCCGGAACTGGTGCGTTCAACGTACTATCCCCGCTGGCCTTGAGGAAACCATCTCTGTGGTAAAACTCAATCTCTTGGGGGGTATAAGCTTAACCTTTTGGTCGTCCTTTGTAAGAAGAAGTCCCAATAGGAGTAGGAAACAGGTACTAACAAGTTGTTAGCCCAATACTGTAACTGCTATGGTCTTATCGTCCCGAAATCGAAGAGAGAAGGAAGACAGGATAGGAGAAAGCCAGCCGTTCCGAGAACGAACCTCGTCTGTTTAGGATAAAGTCCATTATACCATACTAGGCTGGCAAGTACTAATTATTTTGGTTGGAAAGCAGTGCGTCTGCCTTGAAAGCCCTAGGTCGCTAGCTCGGAACAGCTGGCTTTCTCTTGTCCTGTCTTCCTTCTCTCTTCAATTTTGGAACACTTGGACCTCAGTAGTTGAAGTTCCTATCCAAAGAGGACTCCTTGACTTTTATTTATTTACCAATGACGTCATCACTGTGAAATGAGATCTTCAAGAAGAAACATCTATCCAAGAAAGACGCCAACTTGGTAAGTGCATAGTCCATGTCCATGGAATGTTTCATTTTGAGCGGTTGTTACTAGTTTTTGGGTCAGATGTGGGGCACGGATCACTCTTTTTCACCTATCTGCACATAAGCTCGTATTTTACCTCCAGAAGATGGGCATTGTCCCTCCGAGTATATTATATCAGCAAGACTCACCACATCACTTACCAATTAGCACAGTGTCGCATTAATTAGCACAGTGTTGCATTTCAGTCATTCCTCATTGTTTCTGCACTCTGCACATCATTCCAGTTTCTGGATGGCGGAGTTTATCACTTGTGTTCTTGTATTAAATATTGCACGGATAGGTAACAAATTAAGTTACATAATCCCGTTAACAACAATACCATGGTATACTGTAATAGATTCTTACATGAGTAATGCGATCATGTTAACCCTTTGGATACAGGAGGATCAATAGTTACATAACTAGGATACTTATCTACCTAAACTAAACTAAGGTAGGTTGGTTTAATAAGTCGTAGGTAACCAATTGTTTCTTAAAGACGAATTCTTGAATAACCTGACTAGGTATCAGAAAGCTTCACGTGAAGTCTTATGACACTAATCGTAGGTAACCAATTGTTTCTTAAAGACGAATTCTTGAATAACCTGACTAGGTATCAGAAAGCTTCACGTGAAGTCTTATGACACTAGGTCTGACTGGATAAGCACTTATGACACAAGGTGAATATTTATGACACTTATGACACTAGGAGATTTCTTATGACATTTCCCTCTATGTGCTCTATCACTTTGCGCTATGCCCTTCGCTCCACTCTGTTTTGAGCTGAGCCTTAAGGTGTGTCCACACATAGTCGACCGGCCATCGATCGATGTCGACTGAACCGTGTTGCCCCCGGAACATAGATTCACCTTGTCGATGACTCGATGGCTGGTCGACTACGTTTAGACACTTTTCAGAGGAAGGAGGCAGAGAGGCATATCATGAGGGATGATCACATACTCATGCAGCAATGGCATGGACCACGCGCCTTCAGCAATCGATATGAAGGCTGGCAGGAGAACATGTTCCAGGTAAACAGATGAGTTATGGTATTGATTTGCTTGAACTAATCTTATGCCAGCCACTCATGTCTGTCAGACCGTCCTAACTTGTGGCTTGAGACCTAGGTCTGTCAGAAGTTCTGAGTGTGAGTGACGGGCATAGACAGGTTTTCAGTCAGCTAAACAAAAATTCACCTACTTGAACGTAGACAATTAAATTGAGAGTTATTACAATAGCTATGTATGCTGTTCTATCTATGATAATGCTCATAAGGTTTTACGCTATACTTCATTCTGACCAGATCATCATAATCTAGATTTAGGTAGTCATAGCCAGCCTCCGTGACCGAGTGGTCAATGGTGTTCTCTTCCGGTGGTTGAGGTTTCAAAACCCTCGACCGGAGCGAAATTTTTCAGAAGAAATTTCCACCGCCATAACGACAAAGGGAAAGAAGTTTGGTCATGAATTTCCGGGTAACCGTATTTCCTTCCACCATTCGAACATCCCTATTCAAATCTGTACAGCTCTATAGGTACACCATTTTCGGTCCTTTAAGAATGTTTTGCTGATCAGTATTATAGAGCACTGTCCCACAGCCTTCGGAGGGCTCTTAGGAGCCATTTTTTCGGAGCAAAGTCAAGAAGCACCAGAGTAGAGGAGGAGAACTATCGATAGTCAAGAACATCCTAACGTAGTACGACTCCTAGGCTGCTGTACGGAGAAAGGTAAGCCTATTGATTTCGACCAACATACCAAGAACAACTGACGCTAAGTCCAAAATTTTTCTGTTTACTGTTTTTACTGTGATTGACAGCCAGATCTACCGTAAAGGGCACACAAGTGGCAAGCATACATGTACGTATGTTCCTTAGGCCGGCTATCACGCTCCGACTGTCCGATAGACACATGTTCCGACTACCTGGTCTGTCTGACCTAGGTCTGGTCTATCAGGTCCACGTCTGTCAGACAGTCTGACGTACCAAGCTTGAACACTATTAGTTGCTGGAAGCCCAGAAGAGGTTAGGTAGTAAGTATATATAGGGTATATTAGGTACATACAGTGCTTTTTCGGCCTTATGGTCACGCCGCCGCTATGGTCATATTAAATGCTCTGACAGTTGCAGCTCTTGTATGTCCATACCCTAATTCGTCTATGTTTCCTCCCCATCATGTTGACCCATTTTATCCCTTATGTCCTCACGAATATGTCTTTCTATTCCAGAACCATTCTTCGTCATCATGGAGTATGTTCCATATGGAAAGCTACAGAGTTTCCTGCGCAGTTCACGTGCGCAGAGATATTACAACAACATGCATGGCAAGAGTAACTCGCTAACGTCACGTGATCTCACGTCATTCTGCTATCAAGTAGCACGCGGCATGCAGTTCCTATCCTCTCGAGGGGTAAGTGCATGTGGGAAGTAGACTGTCAGGCGCGACCCGACATGTAATATACAAATGTACTTATAGTTGTGTTCTATTTTACATCATTCATAATAATATGGACCAGATCTTACAGATATTTTGGACTTGCTGCTGATTTCGTACATTTTTTTCTTTGGCGCTGCGCGCTGTTCGACTTTGAAACCTTTTATTTGCTTCAGGGCCGGATTACCCATAAGGCAGAATGGCAGACTGCCACGGGCCCCGCGCTTTTGGGGGCCCCGCGCTTTGAGGACTTACACTAGATATTATGGGTTTTTTCAAAAAAAAAAAAAAATCGCCTGCGGCGCTGAAAAATTTACTTTTGATGAGACTGGATTTTTCAAGATTGTGGACCAAAATTTTCAAAAATTTCGCCTGCGGCGCCCTAATTTTTTTTGCTCACTTTAGCGTTCAGCTAAAATTAGGATAAGAAAATATCTAGCAAAATTTTCAAAAATTTCGCCTGCGGCACTCTATTTTATTTTGCTCACTTTAGCGTTCAGCGAAAATTAGGATAAGAAAATATCTACGAATTAGGTACGTCAAAAATTAACTTGTGACAAAGCATGAGGCACATATCTACCTACTTTTTGAAAAATTTCGCCTGCGGCGCTGAAAATTTCAAGTTCGATCAGCCCAAACTGGGGGCCCCGCGCCTTTGAAACTGCCCCGGGCCCCGCGGGGGGCTAATCCAGCCCTGCCCAGGCTTCTGCATATAATAAGCGAAGTTTACTAGTTGCGTACAACTTGGTCGGAAACATATCAGGTACAGAACGCGGACATAATAATAGTGCGACATCGACATTTCAAAAGGCGCACATACGAGTACCTACAAATTTTGGACCAAAAACAAAGAAAGTACTTGGTTCTAGAATCTTATTCTAGAAGAAAGGACTCACAAATTTACCCATGTAACTCTGATTAAATGGGAAATGTTCACGTGTCCACAACTAGTATGCAAGAGGTTGTTGTGTCCGCAACTAGTTTGCAGTTATAATAAGCTCTCATGATGATGAGTTCATTTATTCTGCTGTTGTTATTATTATAATTATTATTTTCATTATTATTAGACATTATTGTTGTTTATGGTTCCGTGCTTGGGAAGATGAGAGAAGCCTTGAGCCCATCATCTATTCTGACGTTAGCTACCTCTACCTTGGTATTTGCTACCTCATGTTTGGTTCTGGTATATACTCTATTCTCTATTCTATTCTATGCCTCGTGTATTGATGAGTTCTGCATCTGTAATGAGAACTTGGTGTACTTACAGAAGTACATACTCGTAATGCATCATAGGTAGTAATTATGAGAACTATATTGTAAAAATCATTGAACAAACGAAGCAAGTTCCAAGTTTTTTTTACCTCGACGATTTTACCTTTGCTTAAACCTACATACCTACATGGGTGGGTTGTCTTTTTCGTGGAAACTCCTGAACGGTGTGCTCCACATTTTTGGGAGTCTGACGTACAGTAAAGGAGAAAGATGAAGCTTGAAAATTCTGTACCTACTTAGTACTTACCTACACCTACCTATTGTAATAGTACCTACCTACCTACCTATGTACCTAATCACCTATGTTTGAATGTATATAGCAATAGCAAAGTAGACACCTATCTCATCGGGGGCCCCGGCCCCCCCCCCCCAAAATACGGCCCTGGGAGGGGTGTTCTTCGTTGAGAGAAAAAAGAAGGAGATAATAATAAATTATCTTGATTTCCCTCTCTCTAATAATAAATCAGCAAGAGAAATGACCAAATGAATATATTGCATTGACTGTAATAGTCTGTATGTACTACTTTCCCTGTCGCGTATAATATCTCTAGTAGCGCGGTCAAACTTTCTTGACTTGGCGGGGCGGAGCGCTACCGCGCTCCTTAATTATGTTAGTTTATCGAAGAAATAATGAGAAGAAGTTATCTAGGTAGTTGCAATAAAAATTCTGTACCTACTTAGTACTTACCTACACCTAATACCTATTGTAATAGTACCTACCTACCTACCTACCTACCTACCTACCTACCTACCTACCTACCTATGTACCTAATTACCTATGTTTGAATGTAGATAGCAATAGCAAAGTAGACACCTATCTCATCAATACATACATACTTTACGTCCTACTCTTTTGATCCTATCTATTTCATGTAGTTGGATATTGATCTTCATCTGATTTTGAAAGGTATTTAAAACCATATCATCAATGGTAGGTACCCATTCTTATTACGTACAGGGTGTAACAAAAGTCATTGTAAATAAATAAATATTAGTATACACGGTAAGACGAAAATTTGGGTAAAAGTTAGGTGGTTTTAGGGTAAAAGTTGACTATAATTAGGAGCTGGTATATCTAAGTATCTTCTATTGACTACGACTATTTATAAAATAAAAGCATGGAATTAAAAGCATAGATACTTCTAGTCTAATGGAGCAGTTGCAAATGGGTAAAAATTATTAATAAATGGTCGATTCCTATGTAAAAAGTTGTGAAAAATCCAAATCTTTCAGGTAGTTGCCTCGCTAGGTATCGCCACTATGCAAGGACGCTGACGTAGGAGCAGAAAGAACTGCGCAGAAACGTATGCGCACAAACACATTAATGTGTTGCCTGCGAGGGAGCTTTGCTCGGAACATTTGATGTGACGTCATCGTGTACGCGAGCGTATGCCGTGACGTCTGAGCTCAAGATTTACCAGTATTTTTTTAATCAATTTATCTCGGGATCAACTGGATAAGCACTTATGACACAAGGTGAATATTTATGACACTTATGACACTAGGAGATTTCTTATGACGTTTATCACACTTGATTATAAGGCTCCGTCACCCATGAAACGTGGAAAACTCCACAGGGATCCGTTAACTTCCTACTTGAACGTAGACAATTAAATTGAGAGTTATTACAATAGCTATGTATGCTGTTCTATCTATGATAATGCTCATAAGGTTTTACGGTACGTATAGGTACTTCATTCTGACCAGATCATCATAATCTAGATATAAGTAGTCATAGCCAGCCTCCGTGACCGAGTGGTCAATGGTGTTTTCTTCCGGTGGTTGAGGTTTCAAAACCCTCGACCGGAGCGAAATTTTTCAGAAGAAATTTCCGCCGCCATAACGACAAAGGGAAAGAAGTTTAGTCATGTATTTTCTGGTAACCGTATTTCCTTCCACCATTCGAACATCCCTATTCAAATCTGTACAGCTCTATAGGTACACCATTTTCGGTCCTTTAAGAATGTTTGCTGATCAGTATTATAGAGCACTGTCCCACAGCCTTGGGAGGGCCCTTAGAAGCCATTTTTTCGGAGCAAAGTCAAGGAGAACCAGAGCTATATCCTATCCGTTTGTGCTTGAATCAATGGGGTGCAATGATCCTAAAATTTCGCGAGGAAAGCTGTTTGTGTAGTTTTGATTCGAGACAAGCCAAGTTTCAACTAGGCATATTATACTCGCATCTTCAAATTCGCGATGTTCGTACCAGTTTTTTATTCCCTGGCAGTTCCACATAATGATCCTTATGTTTGTATGCTTACCTTGAGGACTCGTATTCATTAATTGCTATGCTTCTTCATCTCCTTGAGTTCCGTGGTCCATATGGTTTTCATCTTTCTCCTTCACCTTCTCAATTTGCAAGAGAGTTTCCTGAGTTGTATCTTCATGATTGAATTCTTCAGAATCTGTGTAGAATTCCATATCTTCTTCTTCTTCGTCACTGTTCATTTCATAATGTTGAGCATTTGGTTTTCTTTTCACTTGTTTCCCTCCATTTTCTGTTCTCACTTCAGGGGATTCAGACGGTTTTCGTTTCTGTCTCACTTCTTCCTTCTCTTCATTGTTCCCTCCATTCCACACTACACCATCTATATACAATTTGTCATACCTCATCACAGCCTTCCTACCTTTTTCTCTCATCATTTTCAACTGTGGGTACAATCGTTTCCTCGCTTCTACTACCTCTTTGGTAAAATCCTCTTGTATTCTTACCGTGGTACCTCTCAATTCTCTCCTGTTTCGAATAATATCAATTTTCCTTCTGATTGTTGTCAGGGTTACTATAACTAATCTGCCTTCGCTACTTACTTTACGTCCTACTCTTTTGATCCTATCTATTTCATGTAGTTGGATATTGATCTTCATCTGATTTTGAAAGGTATTTAAAACCATATCATCAATGGTAGGTACCCATTCTTATTACGTACAGGGTGTAACAAAAGTCATTGTTTTTTCTCCACAGAGTTCCAACATTATGAACGACCCTGTTCTAAATCAGAAGTCAGACGACAAGTGGGAGGTTCCCAGACAGCACATCAAAGTATTTGATATTCTGGGAGAAGGATGTTTTGGCCAGGTGTGGAAATGTGAGGCACTGGGGATTGATGGTAAGAATAGAATATAGATTAGAAGGGAGGAGGAGGAGGAGAGATGAGAAGAAATAGAGGGCCGAAGAGAAAAGACGATAACCGCTACGGCTTTTAGTGACGTGACAGCGCGGTGCGGTAATTTTACCCTGCATTCGGTGACAAGCTACCCGCCTCCTCACTGGTTGCGGTGAGGAAATTATCTCTGTGGTAAAAGTTAATCTCTCGGCTTAACCTTTTGGTGGCCCTTTGTAAGAAAAAGTCCTTAAGCCGTGTCGACCTCGTTGATTGACAAGGTGAAGAGGTGAATCTATGTTGTCGAGGTAGTGTACGGTTTCAGTCGACATCGCGTCGATCGATGAGGTCGACTATGTGTGAACACAGCTTCATAGGTGCCAACAAGCTGTTAGCCCAATTTCTGCCAGGATATAAATCAAGGCTTGAGGTATTCAATGAAGAATGAAGACATAGGCAGTCATTCCTCTTTTTCATACAAAAGTTAGAGCCCACTCAGGCTCGGCCACCCTAGCTACTAGTACATTAGGTACCTAATCGTCCTAATCTGAAATCAGAATAAAGATTTGACTAGCTACATTAGGTACCTAATCGTCCTAATCTGAAATCAGAATAACACTGGGTTGAGTTCAATCTTGGATTCAGCTACACTGATAGATCCTGGAATTCTGGATTATTTATCATTCCATATTAATCCGATTTGATAAAATCCGGCCTTAGTTCTAACTTGGTGCTTTCAGAAGCTCACAGATTCTCACATACAAAATGAGAATCATTCAAGTCACTATTTACGTACAGGGTTTAAGTCTATAATCTGGGAGAAGGATGTTTTGGCCAAGTGTGGAAATGTGAGGCACTGGGAATTGATGGTAAGAATAGAATTTGGATTAGAAGGGAGGAGGAGGAGAGATGAGAAGAAATAGAGGGCCGAAGAGAAAAGACGATAACCGCTACGGCTTTTAGTGACGTGACGGCGCGGTAATTTTACCCTGCATTCGGTGACAAGCTATCCGCCTCCTCACTGGTTGCGGTGAGGAAATTATCTCTTTGGTAAAAGTAATCTCTCGGCTTAACCTTTTGGTGGCCCTTTGTAAGAAAAAGTCCTTAAGCCGTGTCGACCTCGTTGATTGACAAGGTGATGAGGTGAATCTATGTTGTCGAGGTAGTGTACGGTTTCAGTCGACATCGCGTCGATCGATGAGGTCGACTATGTGTGAACACAGCTTCATAGGTGCCAACAAGCTGTTAGCCCAATTTTAACAGTGGCTTTTAATTTATCTCTTACAGGCAGGGAAGGTCCATGCATAGTCGCAGTAAAAACACTAAAGGAGAATGCAGGGGAGAGAGAACGACTGGATCTTCTACAGGAGTTAACAGTGATGAAAACATTGGATCCACATCCTAACGTAGTACGACTCCTAGGCTGCTGTACGGAGAAAGGTAAACCTATTGATTTCGACCAACAAATCAAGAACAACTGACGCGAAACCCAAAATTTTTCTTTGGCTGTTTTTACTGTGATTGACGGCCAGATCTACCTTAAAGGGCACACAAGTGGCAAGCATACATGTACCTATGATCCTTAGGCCGGCTATCACGCTCCGACTGTCCGATAGACACATGTTCCGACTAGCTGATCTGTCCGACCTTAGGTCAGGTCTATCAGGTCCACGTCTGTCAGACAGTCTTGAGTGTGAGTGACCGGTATGGTACCAAGCTTGAACACAGTGCCTCGGTGGTGTAGTGGTCAAGGCGCTTGCCTGGTAAACAGGAGGGCGTGGGTTCAATCCCAACCGAGGTATGGAATTTTATCCTCAATATAATTTGAGAATTTGACCACATAATAGTAGTAGCCTACTGCTGGAGTAAAGGGACTTTTCAGTCCTATGCGAGCAGTATAAATAAGCACTATTATTATTAGTTGCTGGAAGCCCAGAAGAGGTTAGGTAGTAGGTATAGGGTATATTAGGTACATACAGAGAGCGTCAGGCGTATTTTTTCAATATTGTTAATTTCTTTGTTTTTCGGCCTTATGGTCACGCCGCCGCTTTTGGTCATATTAAATGCTCTGACAGTTGCAGCTTCCTCCCCATCATGTTGGCCCATTTTATCCCTTATGTTCTCACGAATATGTCTTCCTATTCCAGAACCATTCTTCGTCATCATGGAGTATGTTCCATATGGAAAGCTACAGAGTTTCCTGCGCAGTTCACGTGCGCAGAGATATTACAACAACATGCATGGCAAGAGTAACTCGCTAACGTCACGTGATCTCACGTCATTCTGCTATCAAGTAGCACGCGGCATGCAGTTCCTATCCTCTCGAGGGGTAAGTGCATGTGGGAAGTAGACTGTCAGGCGCGACCCGACATGTAATATACAAATGTACTTATAGTTGTGTTCTATTTTACATCATTCATAATAATATGGACCAGTATTTTTTTTTTTTTTTTTTATTGTATTTTTTTCCAATAAATAAATGTAAAAATGGGATTTATTCCCGTGAATATGTAAAACAAACTATGCTTCACAGCATTACTAAGAGCCTCCTCTACTATTTCTGACATATCTATATTTTTTTTTTTACTCTGGTAATGCCGCCACTGGTAGCTACTTGATTAAAGTAGTTGCAGGGTCCTATGGCCCCAAAACTGAGATTCACAACCATAAACTAATCAGATTTATTATTTTTTAAAGAGGTTTGATAGACGGAACTGTAACTTCTAAGGTCTTATCGTCCTGAAAGCGAAGCGAGAAGAAAGACAGGATAGGAGAAAGCCAGCCGTTCCAAGAACGAACCTTATAAGTTCAGGATAAAATCCACCCCGGGCGGGAATCGAACCCACGACTTACCGCTCACAAGACATTCGTGCTACCCTCCAAGATAACTAGACTGGCTAAAATCAAATTGTTTAATTAAAACTATTCCAAACGGATTTACACTCGCAGGGAATCGAACCCGTGACCTAGGGCTTACAAGGTAGACGCACTACCCTCCAAGCTAATAAAGCTGACAGCAAATTTTCTATACTGAAAGCATGTGCTTGTACCAAGTGGACATGGGTGAACTTATAGCATATTTTACTATTATTTTATAGCGAAAATTTTCACAGAAAGCGAAGCGAGAAGAAAGACAGGATAGGAGAAAGCCAGCCGTTCCAAGAACGAACCTTATAAGTTCAGGATAAAATCCACCCCCAGGCGGGAATCGAACCCGTGACCTAGGGCTTACAAGGTAGACGCGCTACCCTACAAGCTAATAAAGCTGACAGCAAATTTTCTCTACTGAAAGCATGTGCTTGTACCAAGTGGACATGGGTGAACTTATAGCATATTTTACTATTATTTTATGGCGAAAATTTTCAAACGCAACTAATAAACGTATTATTGTTCTCAGGTGAGGGATGGTTATCGACTAGAGAAGCCTGATCACTGTCGCCGGGAGTTATACAACATCATGTATTACTGCTGGGATAAGGAACCCAATGAGCGACCTAACTTTACTGAACTCTGTGATTTATTGGAGAAACTACTACTGAATGAAACCGACTATATTGAGTTAGAACGATTCCCTGATCATTCCTACTATAATATGGTGTCACTTAGCGGAGAGAAGCTGTGAGATTTGATGAGAAAAATAGTGTTATACAACATCATGTATTACTGCTGGGATAAGGAACCCAATGAGCGACCTAACTTTACTGAACTCTGTGATTTATTGGAGAAACTACTGCTGAATGAAACCGACTATATTGAGTTGGAACGATTCCCTGATCATTCCTACTATAATATGGTGTCACTTAGCGGAGAGAAGCTGTGAGATTTGATTAGAAAAATAGTGTTTTAGATTCTTGTAGATTGTTGATCAGTTGATAGATTGTCAGGAGGACGGCGAGTTGCTGAAATACACAAACAGAGATAAGCTAAGTTGTTGAAGCGGCTTCAGCTGTAGTCGAATGGAGATAGCAGAATAATAAAAAAAAGATGAGTGTTCCAATAAATAAAAAAAGAAAAACCCTTACAAATGTTACTCGATGCGTGTTCTCCTTTCAATATTATGTATCTATTTGTGTGATTAGGTGCCTCTTATTAAGATAGAAGACAGAAAAGGAGAAAGCCAGTCGTTCCGAGAGTGAACTTATCTGTTTAGGATAAAATCCGCCCCGGTCGGGAATGGAACCCGCAACCTAACGCTTAGAAGGCAGACGCGCTAACCTGTTCCGTTTTTGTGTCCGCAACTAGTTTGCAGTTATAATAAGCTCTCATGATGATGAGTTCATTTATTCTGCTGTTGTTATTATTATAATTATTATTAGATATTATTGTTGTTTATGGTTCCGTGCTTGGGAAGATGAGAGAAGCCTTGAGCCCATCATCTATTCTGACGTTAGCTACCTCTACCTTGGTATTTGCTACCTCATGTTTGTTTCTGGTACTCTATTCTATGCCTCGTGTATTGATGAGTTCTGCATCTGTAATGAGAACTTGGTGTACTTACAGTAGTACATACTCGCAATGCATCATAGGTCGTAATTATGAGAACTATATTGTAAGAATCATTGAACAAACGAAGCAAGTTCTAAGTTTTTTTACCTCGACGATTTTACCTTTGCTTAAACCTACATAATAATTATGTACCTACATGGGTGGGTTGTCTTTTTCGTCGAAACTCCTGAACGGTGTGCTCCACATTTTTGGGAGTCTGGCGTACAGTAAAGGAGAATAATAAATTATCTTGATTTCCCTCTCTCTAATAATAAATTAGAAAGAGAAATGACCAAAAAATGAATATATTGCATTGACTGTAATAGTCTGTAATTATGTTAGTTTATCGAAGAAATAATGAGAAGAAGTTATCTAGGTATATAGTTGCAATAAAAATTCTGTACCTACTTAGTACTCACCTACACCTAATACCTATTGTAATAGTACCTATTTACCTACCTATGTACCTAATTACCTATGTTTGAATGTAGATAGCAATAGCAAAGTAGACACCTATCTCATCAATACATTATCATCAATGGTACGTACCCATTCTTATTACGTACAGGGTGTAACAAAAGTCATTGTTTTTTTCTCCACAGAGTTCCAACATTATGAACGACCCTGTTCTAAATCAGAAGTCAGACGACAAGTGGGAGGTTCCCAGACAGCACATCAAAGTATTTGATATTCTGGGAGAAGGATGTTTTGGCCAAGTGTGGAAATGTGAGGCACTGGGAATTGATGGTAAGAATAGAATTTGGATTAGAAGGGAGGAGGAGGAGAGATGAGAAGAAAATCAATTTATCTCGGGATCAAGAAGTCGTAGAAGAAAAAGAAAAATTCCGTTGTTCCTCATTTTTCCTGCTCTTTGACTTTGAAACATCACCCAAGTAAGCGCAACTGTTCTATTGAGAACGCTAGGAACAATACCATGGGAGTGTTCGTAGCACACCTGACATTGCCAAGTCCAGTCTATAGGATGTACCTCAACTATTGAAACACTAGGTGTAGATCTGACAGTACCCGGTGTCCATCAACTATTGTAACTCGTTCCAGACGTCAGTGTCAGTGCGAAATGTTTAGGTTTTGAAACTTCAACGAGATGCTCTTGCGATTCTGAAGAAGTCTCTGAAATATGTAGAAACAGAACAAGTAGATAATTAACTAATCAGATAAATATTTAGTTAGATACAGTGTGATGTTACACAACAGGGAGGTTAAGTGGAAGAGAATGCCTCATCTCAGGCACATGGCACAGGTCCATGCTATTAACATTACATATATGCTACTTAGCATTCGAAATATTTGTAAACATAGGGGTTGAGTGGATTGAAAAACATTACAAGTATTTAAGCACACTCTATTTGTCAAGGGTCTAAGTTTTCCTTACCCTTGGGATCAATTTAACTTTTAATTTGAAGAAACTATTCACTGATGAAATTTTGTAAAGAACTGAAACAATAAGACATTTTATAAAACTCACCTGATTTTTCAGCGCTTGTCGTGACTGGTAATTGAGCTTGGCCAATGCAACTCTCACCCAGTGAGGTTTATCTGAGATACAATACACGAGTACATATCTGAGTAGTAGGAGAATATGTTCAAACACTACAAACAGGAACAGTACCTGAAATAATAAGGAATTAATTAGACTAGGAAAATGGGATACCATTCTCAGGCAATACTTAAAAAGTGAAGAAGAAAAACAATGTCTTCACCTGACAAGAGAAACAAATTGAAATATATCCATTTGGCCACAAGCTATCCGCCTCACTCAGCCCAATCCTATTCCACATCTGTCTGGCACAGCGCAAGTCAAGATATAATACAACAGAAATCACAACATCAATAGAAATCACAATATCGATGGTATTGCCATACAATGGAAAACACAATATCATGCTATTGCAATATGCAGCATAGAAAACAGGACAGCATTACTTAAGCAGAAAAGAACCATATACAAAATACAAATAAGGCAATTCCCCTTGTGGATGGTTCTTTCTGTTTAATGCGGTTCAACACAAGAAATTAAATAAATTGAATTCAATTGAAAATACAAAAGTCTTAACACGGTACTTTTTGAAGCAAAAAATGGTCATCTGTACATTCCACAACCTCAGGCTGGATGAGGTATATGTGAGTAGGCGGCGTGTGTCACAGAATGGAAAGAAAAATTTCCGTCACTGAAAACTTTCATCTTCTACTTTCAAGAAATATTGCAGCTTGATACCGCTTTCGCATTACTTTAAGGCACCCTCATTCGCATCCATGCCTATCCAGGAACGTAAAAGTTTGATCAGAAAATTTCCGCTCCGGCCGGGATTCGAACCCAGCACCTCCAGGTGTGGACAAATGCAGACTTACCACAAGGAATCCGAAGAAATCACAATATCGATGGTGTCCATGATGATACAATGGAAAACACAATATCATGCCATTGCAATATGCAGCATAGAAAACAGGACAGCATTACTTAAGCAGAAAAGAACCATATACAAATAAGGCAATTCCCCTTGTGGATGGTTCTTTCTGTTTAATGCGGTTCAACACAAGAAATTAAATAAATTGAATTCAATTGAAAATAGGTACAAAAGTCTTAACGCGGTACTTTTTGAAGCAAAAAATGGTCATCTGTACATTCCACAACTTCAGGCTGGATGAGGTTTATGTGAGTAGGCGGCGTGTCACAGAATGGAAAGAAAAATTTCCGTCACTGAAGACTTTCATCTTCTACTTTCAAGAAATATTGCAGCTTGATACCGCTTTCGCATTACTTTAAGGCACCCTCATTCACATCCATGCCTATCCAGGAACGTAAAAGTTTGATCAGAAAATTTCCGCTCCAGTGGCCCAGAGTACATTGAATACACAGAAGAATGCTAACATGGACAAATGCAGACTTACCACAAGGAATCCAGTGGCCCAGAGTACATTGAATACACAGAAGAATGCTAACATGGACAAACAAGTAGATAATTAACTAATCAGATAAATATTTAGTTAGATACAGTGTGATGTTACACAACAGGGAGGTTAAGTGGAAGAGAATGCCTCATCTCAGGCACATGGCACAGGTCCATGCTATTAATGATACAGTGTGATGTTACACAACAGGGAGGTTAAGTGGAAGAGAATGCCTCATCTCAGGCACATGGCACAGGTCCATGCTATTAACATATATGCTACTTAGCATTCGAAATATTTGAAGTTGTAAACATAGGGGTTGAGTGGATTGAAAAACATTACAAGTATTTAAGCACACTCTATTTGTCAAGGGTCAAGTTTTCCTTGCCCTTGGGATCAATTTAATTTTTAATTTGAAGAAACTATTCACTGATGAAATTTTGTAAAGAAATGAAACAATAAGACATTTTATAAAACTCACCTGATTTTTGAGCGCTTGTCGTGACTGGTAATTGAGCTTGGCCAATGCAACTCTCACCCAGTGAGGTTTATCTGAGATACAATACACTGTGACTGGTAATTGAGCTTGGCCAATGCAACTCTCACCCAGTGAGGTTTATCTGAGATACAATACACTAGTACATATCTGAGTAGTAGTAGAATATGTTCAAACACTACAAACAGGAACAGTACCTGAAATAATAAACAACATATACATTATAGCAATGAGATACAATACACTAGTACATATCTGAGTAGTAGGAGAATATGTTCAAACACTACAAACAGGAACAATACCTGAAATAATAAGGAATTAATTAGACTAGGAAAATGGGATACCATTCTCAGGCACTACTTAAAAAGTGAAGAAGAAAAACAATGTCTTCACTTGACAAGAGAAACAAATTGAAATATATCCATTTGGCCACAAGCTATCCGTCTCACTCAGCCTAAGTGAGGCCGGAAAACGTCAGCAGCATGCCCAGATGGTCACCTATTCAGATACCAACCACGCACAACGTTGCTTAACCTGAGTGATATACTTACCTCACTAGGAGACCATGTAGATACTAGTGATCGTAACTCAGGTATCATGAATAACAACGCACAGTTAGTCATCACAGAGATTGCACATAGACATTCGAATGCTCGCTGAAATACAAAAATAGATTCCAATTGGATAATGTTAACTTTTAATACATGTAATTGGTAAAACAAATCAATAATTTAATGAAAGTAGGTAGAATAAACATTCAATATCCGAAGTTTTTTTTCCGCTCTGTGCTTGGAATACGGGGTGCACTCCGTCTCGTAAGGACAAATGAGTAGCTACTTTAATCAATAAGGAATTAATTAGACTAGGAAAATGGGATACCATTCTCAGGCACTACTTAAAAAGTGAAGAAGAAAAACAATGTCTTCACTTGAGAAACAAACTGAAATATATCCATTTGGCCACAAGCTATCCGCCTCACTCAGCCCAAGTCAGCAGAACGCGATTGCCTAGATGGTCACCTATCTAGATACCAACCATGCACAACGTTGCTTAACCTGAGTGACAGACTTACCTCACTAGGAGACCATGTAGATACTAGTGATCGTAACTCAGGTATCATGAATAACAAGGCACAGTTAGTCATCACAGAGATTGCACATAGACATTCGAATGCTCGCTGAAATACAGGAAAACAGATTCCAATTGGATAATGTTAACTTTTAATACACATAATTGGTAAAACAAATCAATAATTTAATGAAAGTAGGTAGAATAAACATTCAATATTCGAAGTTTTTTTTCCGCTCTATGCTTGGAATACGGGGTGCACTCCGTCTCGTAAGGACAAATGAGATTGCACATAGACATTCGAATGCTCGCTGAAATACAAGAAAATAGATTCCAATTGGATAATGTTAACTTTTAATACACATAATTGTTAAAACAAATCAATAATTAAATGAAAGTAGGTAGAATAAACATTCGATATCCGAAGTTTTTTTCCGCTCTGTGCTTGGAATACGGGGTGCTCTCCGTCTCGTAAGGACAAATGAGTAGCTACTTTAATCGAGTAGCGACCAGTGGCGGCATTATCAATGCGAGATTGCACATAGACATTCGAATGCTCGCTGAAATACAAGAAAATAGATTCCAATTGGATAATGTTAACTTTTAATACACATAATTGGTAAAACAAATCAATAATTTAATGAAAGTAGGTCGAATAAACATTCAATATCCGAAGTTTTTTTTCCGCTCTGTGCTTGGAATACGGGGTGCTCTCCGTCTCGTAAGGACAAATGAGTAGCGACCAGTGGCGGCATTATCAATGTAAAAACACGAAAACACCAGTAAGTAACCCGGACTATGTACTAATTGTACTTACCTGCCAAGCTCCTATATTCTTAACACGTCTAGCAATGGGTCTCTGGTAGAGGCAGCATAGTTTGAAAGCATCAGATCTGACTTCTAGCATATTGTTAATCAGGGCCCAGAACGCTGCCATGGGGGTGCATGTGGGAAGTAGACTGTCAGGCGCGACCCGACATGTAATATACAAATGTACTTATAGTTGTGTTCTATTTTACATCATTCATAATAATATGGACCAGTCCGCGCTTTCTATTTTGCGAAACAATTAGAGGTTCGTGTTTGCCATGGGGAATACAGCTGAGAATAAGTACACGTAACCAAACTGAATGAACAACTCCAGGTAATCATCATAAGTACCCTGCAACGAACAAAGTGTTTTCAAATAATTACATTTTTTAATGAGTGTTTCACGAGAATAAGTACACGTAACCAAACTGAATGAACAACTCCAGGTAATCATCATAAGTACCCTGCAACGAAGAAAGTGTTTTCAAATAATTACATTTTTAAATGAGTGTTTCACCGCCGATTTTATTTCGTAGCAATGAAACAACTGCTACATTAGACTCGTGTGGTCTGTGTCGTAGCATGCCCATGCCGTAGTATTCCTCTCATCAGATGGGCGAGAAGAGACACAATACTTACCATTAGACGCTGAGTCAACACGAGAACACCAGAACTAGAAAGTAACACGTTGAAATGTTTGCAATCGAAAACGAGTAAAGATTTTTGTCGATGATGGGCACGGCACCTTCTGCATGGCAAGCAAGCGCGTGCATGGTACAAATTTCTTGACCCCGCCGGGAATCGAACCCGGGTCTCCCGCGTGCAAAGCGAGCGCAGTGACCACTACGCCATGGGAACTCACTCTATCTGTAAATAAATTATAGGGTAATGGGTTCGAGTCCCACACATAGTAAATTGTTTATTATTAGGTATTACCTATTTATAGTTTTATAGTACCTATGTAAGTATTTATTATTTTACTTTAGGTTTAAATTAAGATGAGTGTTCCACCGCCGTTTTTATTTCGTAGCAATGGAACAACTGCTACATTAGACGCTTGTGGCCTGTGTCGTGGCATGCCCATCCCGTAGTATGCCTCTCATCAGATGGGCGAGAAGAGACACAATACTTCCCATTTAGGTTCTGAGTCAACACGAGAACACCAGAAAGTAACCCGTTGAAATATTTGCAATCGAAAGGAAAGAAAGGATATCTTTTTTTCTACCATACGCCGGGGTGATGGTCTCTAGCCATGTTTAATGGGCTCGTCCTGAACCGCAGTCAACCATTATGAGAACTTGTACTTGTACTTTAAAAGCAGAGAGAACCCTTTGAAAACTGTCAGCTAGCTAGGCTGGTTAGGGCTTTTTCTAAACAAGTTCTACACTACAGTTTACAGTTCTACGTTTTACTGAACCACTAATATGTTAACTTACGGTTCTGAGCATTTCCAAGTCCTGAATATAGAACGCTACATAGAAGAGGGACATGAAGTTGTTAACAAACTCAAACAGTACTAGTTTGGTGATTCTATAGCGATCAAACTGAGATTGTGTACGATGATTTTCTGAAATCAGAAATAGGTATCCATTCAAATTCCATAATGAAGTCTCAAAACAAACTGTAGGTAGGTATAAATAAAATGTTCTCACAACGGGGTTTTACCCTCCATTTCCCTGCGGATTACTGATGTTAAGCAATGTTGCGCATGGTTAGTATTCGGATAGGTGTCTATCTGGACAATAGATCAGTTGCGCTTACTTGGGTGATGTTTCAAAGTCATAGAGCAAGAAAAATGAATTTTCTGAAATCAGAAATATAAGCTCCATTCAAATTCCATAGTGAAGTCTCAAAACAAACTGTAGGTAGGTATAAATAAATAAATAAATAAAATGTTCTCACAACGGGGTTTTACCCTCCATTTCCCTGCGGATTACTGATGTTAAGCAACGTTGCGCATGGTTAGTATCCGGATAGGTGTCTATCTGGACAACTGCGTGATGCTGGCTTTTGCCAGACCTAGTCAGACTGGGTGAGGTCAATGTGAGTAAACGGATAGTTTGTAGTCCTTGGTAACTAAAAACCTCAGTAGTTATACGGTTAAACCTCTATCACTAGCCTAGTTAGCTTGTAAGCGCTAGGTTGCGGGTTCGATTCCCGCCCGGGGCGGATTTTAGGACAAACTCAAACAGTACTAGTTTGGTGATTCTATAGCGATCAAACTGAGATTGTGTACGATGATTTTCTGAAATCAGAAATAGGTATAAGCTCCATTCAAATTCCATAGTGAAGTTTCAAAACAAACTGTAGGTAGGTCTGAAATCAGTCAGAAATATAAGCTCCATTCAAATTCCATAGTGAAGTCTCAAAACAAACTGTAGGTAGGTATAAATAAATAAATAAAATGTTCTCACAACGGGGTTTTACCCTCCATTTCCCTGCGGATTACTCATGTTAAGCAACGTTGCGCATGGTTAGTATCCGGATAGGTGTCTATCTGGACAATCGCGTGACAAAGAGTAAGGTACGTGCCAACTTTAAGTCCTATAAAAAAGTGTAAGTTAAGTGTGAGTGTTGGCAAACCAAAAATGTCATTTAATTTACAGTTCTACATTTTACTGAACCACTAATATGTTGACTTACGGTTCTGAGCATTTCCAAGTCCTGAATATAGAACGCTACATAGAAGAGGGACATGAAGTTGTTGACAAACTCAAACAGTACTAGTTTGGTGATTCTATAGCGATCAAACTGAGATTGTGTACGATGATTTTCTGAAATCAGAAATAGGTATAAGCTCCATTCAAATTCCATAGTGAAGTCTCAAAACAAACTGTAGGTAGGTATAAATAAATAAATAAAATGTTCTCACAACGGGGTTTTACCCTCCATTTCCCTGCGGATTACTCATGTTAAGCAACGTTGCGCATGGTTAGTATCCGGATAGGTGTCTATCTGGACAATCGCGTGATGCTGGCTTTTGCCAGACCTAGTCAGACTGGGTGAGGTCAATGTGAGTAGACGGATAGCTTGTAGTCCTTGGTAACTAGTCATATAGTTAAACCTCTATCGCTAGCCTAGTTAGTTACCTTGCAAGCGCTAGGTTGCGGGTTCGATTCCCGCCCGGGGCGGATTTTAGGAACAGATGAGGTGCGTCCTCGAAACAGCTGGCTTTCTCCTATCCTGCCTTCCTTCCCTCTTTACTTTCGGGACGATAAGACCTTTGCAGTTAGGGTGAGGTCAATGTGAGTAGACGGATAGCTTGTAGTCCTTGGTAACTAAAAACCTCAGTAGTTATACGGTTAAACCTCTATCGCTAGTCTAGTTACCTTGTAAGTGCTAGGTTGCGGGTTCGATTCCCGCCCGGGGTGGATTTTAAGAACAGATAAGGTGCGTCCTCGGAACGGCTGGCTTTCTCCTATCCTGCCCTCCTTCCCTCTTTACTTTCGGGACGATAAGACCTTTGCAGTTACAATTCCCTCAATCAACCTCTTGGGAAAAAAAACCTTTATTAAACAAATCTAACTTACCCCATTCAGTAAGGAAGTTAGCAAGTTCCCTGTAGTACATATTCATAAGATACACCAGTGCTGCATATAGGGTGGATGGTAAATACACTAGGTACCCAGGATGAGAGGGAATGGCCCTGATCTGACGGTCTAGCCAGAAGCTGGATAACATGATGAGGAATGCACCCAACATACACACACCTACCAGTGGAAATGAGACACAATACATCTGAAACAAATCAATTTATAGAAACTGAAATCAAAATGCAATGGTCGTATTTTCCAGCTCCTTCTTGAGTAAAGCAATATCGTAATGTAATGGTAATCATGAATCCGAACATGATGAGGAATGCACCCAACATACACACACCTACCAGTGGAAACGAGACACAATACATCTGAAACAAATGAATTTATAGAAACTGAAATTGAAATGCAATGGTCATATTTTCCAGCTCCTTCTTGAGTAAAGCAATATCGTAATGTAATGGTAATAATGAATCCCTAGAAGAAGTAGGTTACATACAGGTATTGATATTTCAATTACAGTCGATTATCGGTAATTCGAATTTCAAGGGACCTGATTTTTTTTCCCCGAATTATCGAGAGTTTCGAATTATCAATTTCTTAATGGTACCCTACGATTTCAAGTGGGAGAGAAATCTTTAGAACAAAGAAAAGGGGACTTTCCTCTATAGGTCACTTACCTTGGTGTAAGTTTTCCAGGCAGGATATTGAGGTTGCATTTTCCCGGTGACAGTATCCTCTCCCATTTTACCATGGAACGTAGGCCGAGGTGTATCATCCAGACTAGTCATGTTGATTGTACCCCATTGAAACGCCAGCTCTGAACATTTCCTGTTCCACATCTGTCTGGCACAGCGCAAGTCAAGATATAATACAACAGAAATCACAACATCAATAGAAATCACAATATCGATGGTGTCCATGATGATACAATGGAAAACACAATATCATGCCATTGCAATATGCAGCATAGAAAACAGGACAACAGCAGAGAGAACCCTTTGAAAACTGTCAGCTAGCTAGGCTGGTTAGGGCTTTTTCTAAACAAGTTCTACACTACAGTGAACGAAACGTACATCGATGACATACTATCTGGTGGTGAAGATGTGACTCAAGCTCTTCAGCTTAAAGAAGAACTTATCGCCTTGCTCGAGAAAGGTTGTTTTGAATTGCGCAAATGGGCGAGCAACAGCTGGGCCGTTGGGGATCATGAGTTAGTCCTTTAAAAAAAAGCCATTTATCTCTTTTTTTTTCTCAGTACGTATCTACACAAACATTTGTATGTATGTAAAACATTTAATAAATGGTATACCCATCCGTAAAGCAGATGCTTGGGCACGGATGTGAGTCCCTTTTCATGAGTGAGTCCTACAGTTTACTGGACTCCTATTTGAAAGCTTACCCAGTGATTGTCCCTCGTATAGTTTAAGCTGAGGATAGCCAGGTACATGTTCATCCTCGCACATAGCTCTCACATTATCCAGTTCATGCTTCACTATGGATTGCTTCTCGGTAGAAGTGAGGAAGCACCCGATGTCACCCGAACGAGGTAGGAAATCCTCGAGCTCATTGATCGTGAAATGTCGGAGAGAATCGTGTCTGTCTCGTTTTTGTAGCTCCATATCTTCAGCAGTTTCTAGGAGACGTATAGATCGCGCTGATATGTGTAGGATGAGACCCTGCCGGGAGAGAAGGTGTAGTGGTTAAGGCTTTGGACTTTGAATCTAGAGGTTGGTGATTCAAGTCAAAGTTAAGTTATGAAATTTATCTAGGTGTAATAATTGGGGAACGATATTTGTGACAAGCTACTCGCCTACTCACATTAACCTCACCCAGTCTGAGTGGGGCTGGAAAAACAAGCAGCACGCGATTGTAATACACATATGTATCTAATGAATTACTCTCAGATTTCAATTAACCATTTTCTGAAGCGCAGATTTGTGATGAATGAATCTCACTGTTTGGGTTTTGCCATGAAAATTATCAACCTATATGATAGAGACTATAGTAGGTATGATACCCACTGCCCCTGTGGATCTTGAGCATAGTAGAACTATATGTAGGCTGGTACTTAAGGTGTGTTCAAACATAGTCAACCGGCCGTCCATCGACCGAGGTGAATCTATGTTGTCGAGGCAGTGTGGACTGTTCAGTCGACATCGTTCGATGGCCGGTCGACTATGTGTGGACAGTAGTGACTCATCAGATGGGCGAGAAGAGACACAATACTTCCCATTTAGGTGCTGAGTCAACACGAGAACACCAGAAAGTAACCCGTTGAAATATGAACCGCAGTCAACCATTATGAGAACTTGTACTTGTTCTTTAAAAGCAGAGAGAACCCTTTGAAAACTGTCAGCTAGCTAGGCTGGTTAGGGCTTTTTCTAGTTCTACACTACAGTTTACAGTTCTACATTTTACTGAACCACTAATATATTAACTTACAGTTCTGAGCATTTCCAAGTCCTGAATATAGAATGCTACATAGAAGAGGGACATGAAGTTGTTGACAAACTCAAACAGCGGTAGGTATGAAATTTATAAATTTAATTAACCTGTTCACGAAAAAACACAGCTAGGGGTAAGTTTACGCGACATTTCGATATTTATTCGAAAATTGCCTTATTCATAAGCCAAATAGATTAAAGTAAGCTTTTTAACTTTACTCTGATTAAAATTTAGCCAGTCAGAAATCAGTGGTTTAATCTAAATCAACTCCCGACCATCTGGAGGAGTTGACCAATTAAAATAATAGATAATGATTAGTAAGAATCAAGTGATTATATTTTTTTACCTTAGAAATCTGACTATACAGAATAGAGTACAGAAATTCATGACTCATTTTACTGCAATCAGCAATTAATTTATTTCAGACTGAAATTTACGCCTATGGATTTTTAATTTCGCGGTTTCAATTCACATGTTTCAAGTATTGATTATTAGGTAGGTAATTATTTGTGGTATTGGTATGTACCTATCTATATCTACTTGTGTTCTATGTTGTACAAAGTATGTATGCTTATGCTTATTAGGGTACAGAAATTCATGACTCATTTTACTGCAATCAGCAATTAATTTATTTCAGACTGAAATTTACGCCTATGGATTTTTAATTTCAGGGAATTCACATGTTTTAGTAGGTAATTATTTGTGGTGAGTATTGGTATGTACCTATCTATATCTACTTGTGTTCTATGTTGTACAAAGTATGTATGCTTATGCTTACAATAGATCTATCTTAAATTTTACAAATGATCAAATGAAATAGGTAATTACAAACAAAAATAAATAGGTGATGGTTTTTCGGCATTTTCATCAGAATTTTATTCACGCCAGCCTATGTGGATTGGATGGTAGCGTAACGGCGTTGTAAGCGCAACAATTGATTACCACCCGGGCAGAACTTTATCCTAAACAGATAAGGTTCGTTCTCAGAATATCTGGCTTTCTCCTATCCTGTCTTCCTCCCTTTTTGCTTTCGGGACGATAAAACTTCCGCTGTTACAGATCCCTCTATCCAACCTCTACAGAAAAAGCAAGAGAGATTGTTCTTCTCAATACATCAGAGGAAAGATATTGATGATCAATTGATCAGTAGACTTACCAAAGGGTTGATCTTTAGATCATTGGACTTACCAAAGGGTTGATCTTTGACTTCCGCTGTTACAGATCCCTCTATCCAACCTCTACAGAAAAAGCAAGAGATTTTGTTCTTCTCAATACATCAGAGGAAAGATATTGATGATCAATTGATCAGTAGACTAACCAAAGGGTTGATCTTTAGATCATTGGACTTACCAAAGGGTTGATCTTTGGACAAGGATTTATACCAGGAATGTCCCAGAGCCTTAAGATACTCCTCATCATGTAGAGGAAACATTTGACGTATCAACTTCCAATTCATCAGGGCCTCCACTGGGGAAATAACAGAACGAAATAATTGAGCTATCTAATTTTAAGTCGAGGATTTGGTTTGTCTGTTTGTTTCATCATAACTTTCGAGCGACTTGTCCGATTTTGTCGCTTTCGCATTACTTTAAGGCACCCTCATTCACATCCATGCCTATCCAGGAACGTAAAAGTTTGATCAGAAAATTTCCGCTCCGGCCGGAATTCGAACCCAGCACCTCCAGGTGTGGACACATGCAGACTTACCACAAGGAATCCAGTGGCCCAGAGTACATTGAATACACAGAAGAATGCTAACATGGACAAATGCAGACTTACCACAAGGAATCCAGTGGCCCAGAGTACATTGAATACACAGAAGATTGCTAACATCTCTGGAGATACAAGTAACTGATAGAATCCTAATATCATGGGAACCACTAACGAGTAGGAGTAGAAGTTGAGAAAGTGGAAGTAGAGAGCTATGGACTCACCAAAATATGCGTGGACAAATGCAGACTTACCACAAGGAATCCAGTGGCCCAGAGTACATTGAATACACAGAAGATTGCTAACATCTCTGGTGATACGAGTAACTGATAGAATCCTAATATCATGGGAACTACTAGCGAGTAGGAGTAGAAGTTGAGAAAGTGGAAGTAGAGAGCTATGGACTCGCCGAAATATGCGTGGATATCCTCTGAAATGACAATACAATAGTAAAGCCATTTTTTTTTTTTTTCAGTACCTACGTACACAAACATTTGTATGTATGTAAAACATTTAATAAATGGTGTACCCATCCATAAAGCAGATGCTTGTGCACGGATGTGAGTCCCTTTTCATGAGTGAGTCCTAGAGTTTACTTACCCAGTGATTGTCCCTCATATAGTTTAAGCTGAGGATAGCCAGGTACATGTTCATCCTCGCACATAGCTCTCACATTATCCAGTTCATGCTTCACGATGGATTGCTTCTCGGTAGAAGTGAGGAAGCACCCGATGTCACCCGAACGAGGTAGGAAATCCTCGAGCTCATCTAACAGTGGTCCTTTGATTTATCTCTTACAGGCAGGGAAGGTCCATGCATAGTCGCAGTAAAAACACTAAAGGAGAATGCAGGGGAGAGAGAACGACTGGATCTTCTACAAGAGTTAACAGTGATGAAAACATTGGATCCACATCCTAACGTAGTACGACTCCTAGGCTGCTGTACGGAGAAAGGTAAGCCTATTGATTTCGACCAACATACCAAGAACAACTGACGCGAAATCCAAAATTTTTCTTTGGTTGTTTTTACTGATGTGATTGACAGCCAGATCTACCGTAAAGGGCACACAAGTGGCAAGCATACATGTACCTATGTATGTTCCTTAGTCCGGCTATCACGCTCCGACTGTCCGATGGACACATGTTCCGACTACCTGATCTGTCTGACCTAGGTCAGGTCTATCAGGTCCACGTCTGTCAGACAGTCTGACGTACCAAGCTTGAACACTATTAGTTGCTGGAAGCCCAGAAGAGGTTAGGTAGTAAGTATATACATATAGGGTATATTAGGTACATACAGTGCTTTTTCGGCCTTATGGTCATATTAATTGCTCTGACAGTTGCAGCTAATTCTTCTATATTTCCTCCCCATCATGTTGGCCCATTTTATCCCTTATGTCCTCACGAATATGTCTTTCTATTCCAGAACCATTCTTCGTCATCATGGAGTATGTTCCATATGGAAAGCTACAGAGTTTCCTGCGCAGTTCACGTGCGCAGAGATATTACAACAACATGCATGGCAAGAGTAACTCGCTAACGTCACGTGATCTCACGTCATTCTGCTATCAAGTAGCACGCGGCATGCAGTTCCTATCCTCTCGAGGGGTAAGTGCATGTGGGAAGTAGACTGTCAGGCGCGACCCGACATGTAATATACAAATGTACTTATAGTTGTGTTCTATTTTACATCATTCATATGGACCAGTCCGCGCTTTCTATTTTGCGAAACAATTAGAGGTTCGTTGTGTTGATAGAGGAAACTGGTAACAACGGAGTTCTCATTGTCTCGAAATCGAAGAGCCGTTTTGTGAACAAACGAACAAAGTTCGCCCCAGGTGTGTGTCGAACCCGTGACAACTGACAAGAGCTTAATTTCCGTATAGGGTAAGTGTACCATTTATTCGCCCACCTAAAAAACGTACCATTTATTGGCCCACCATACGCCACATAAGTCTGAACTGGACGATTTTTTTCAAGATCCAATTTCATCAAAAGAAAGGGCTTAAAGACTGCTATCGAACCAGTGCTATTCAAAAATTGTAGTCATAAAAACAAAAATTAGAAAAATAAATGTGGGCAGGTGGGCCAATAAATGGTACGTTTTTTAGGTGGGCGAATAAATGGTACACTTACCCTACCTACTTAGACTTGATGATGATGATGATGATGATGATTTCCTTTTTACATTACTTGGTATTCCTCACAGACTTTCGCCGGAGTTACAATGTACATTTTCAACGTCAACATACAGCCGCTCAGCAACGGCACCAAAACCCGAGACTGCGACCTGTACATAGCCAAGGACAATTTGATCGCCAACAGGGACAATCCTAACCGAGTACCCCAGACTTATACTCTGATGGAAGGCGGCTCTTGTCTGGCTATATTCAAAAACAGAACCGCCGCTGCCGCTCAACCCGTGCTTCTTAAAACCTCCCCGCCGCCCAATCTAAAAACCAAAAAACTCATCTGCACCTGTACGGAACAAGAAGAGGTCAATTTGTCATAGTCGCTTTCCGAAATGGCAGGAAAATCTTTTTAAACCGGTATTTACCAGCTTATGAAAGAAAATACCCCAAGTCGATATTCAATATCTTGAGAAAACATCTTCGAGGGGG